>NC_134840.1:38594717-38897747 GCF_965363235.1 Mytilus galloprovincialis | reverse complement strand
TTTGATGGCAATTGGCCTCATAATCAATTACTCAAAAACTGATTAATTATTTCCAAGGGTATTTTTTGATATTTTCAAAATGTCCCATCTCCAGTACACCAAAAATTATCCGTCATATTTAAGGGTATTTACATACTTTTTGTCATTAGTGTTTTTGTGTTTTTATTAGTAACGAAAGTAGCATTTGTAGATGACGATTTTGGTCTGTAATTAAATCTTTAATGTGATGATGACTGTATTTCTCCTTGATGTCCGGACGCAATTGGGTATTTCAGAATTATTTCTTTGAATGTCGTTGCCCAAAATGTTTAGTATTCCTGAGAGAGGTCTCATTGGTTGTTGTATTAATCTTGATTCTTCAGGGATTAAAAAATACCTATTTCCTAAAATTTGGCAGCTATTAGCCTTCTACGGGAATTTTTCATTTAATTCTGTTTCTTTTGTCTAAACGACCCCTTTTAAATGTCGATGGCTAGAAAGAGAAAACAAATGACGGACGGACATGTTTATGATAGTTGTTAAATGATAGCAATTATAGATCGTCAGAATTTTATACGTTCTGTATATGAGTATCTGCGACAAGTTAATAAAAATTATGTATATTTATTGCCCTTGATATAAATGACTATTTTAAAAAAAAGTATGTCCGGTCCCGCATCATTATATTAGTTACTTTTCTTACAGATCCCAACACAGTAACAGGCGATTTTAACGAAAGGCAAACAATTTCAGGGGTAGGTATTTGGCAAAACTTTTCGGGGGTCCACAAAGCTCCTCAGCATCGGTCTTAAGTTTGTTCCTTAATACATTTTTTTTTATTGGAACGTTACTGGTGATCTTCTGTAGACGACCTCGCGTCTGGCGTAAGCAATACTTATTCTGGTTTCTGGAATGAGTTAATGTGCAGTTGACATTTGCTTACGATACATTTGATTAAAAAAGTGCAATTTGAGGCCGAGGACCTCTTATGCTAGTGAACATTGAGTTACGCATCCGCTAACATAAAATCAATTTGTTTTCTGCATTTTTCAGAAAATTAATTGCTATGTTGTGTTCCAGTTCGTACATGTTCTACAAATTAAAATAAATGTACAGTTTATTTTACTTACTTTAAACTGTCTCGTATAAAGATTTGATTTGTATTGGATCATAAACGGTTGGAATTTTTGTTCAAACTCCTGTAAAGTTTATTGTATTTATAATGATGCAAGTAAAATAAGTTTTAATGGGATTTTTTTTTTAAATCTGCTGCAGCTTTGAATAACTCGCAAAACAGTTATATTTTTGCAAGTTTTAGTGAAGCATACGTATAAACGTTTGGACTATACTTTTAGTAAAAATACAAAATTAAAAACTTGTCTATTAGCTCTTGGAAGTAACTAATTTGCCAGTATTTTTTTTAAGTAAGAAATAGTATTTTTCCATGTGATGTTAATACTTTCTATTGGATTTTTGTGATTTTGTCAGGAGTATAATATATGCTGTGATACATCGTATAGAATTGCGCATTTATTTCTTTATTCTAATCTCTTATTCGAAATTATAACCTTTTTGTCATTTTTTTCCAATTCCAATATTTATAAACCAAATCACAAACGCTAGACATTGCAGATTTAGATTTGTTTTTTGGTTCAAATAAATAGCAAATTAAATATGGTAAGAGTTGATAGAATAAAAACAATTATACATGTATATATATATATATTTATCTAATTATGAAATTTATGTATATTTTCATTTTTTTCAGCAAAGAAATGAAAACTCCAGTGTTAGTTTCTTAAAATAAATTGACAACAATAAAAGAGTCTGTTAGCTTTCTTTTTTTTTTTTTTTTATAAAAACTGAGACTAAAAATGACAATCAAATCCAAAACCATATATTCTTGGAACTGAAGGTTTACATTAAGAATCATTAATCGATATATTTAAAATAAAAATGTTTTATATATTTTAGCAGTGCAAAATCCCCAACTTCTTTGTATACGATAATGATAAAGATATATGAACCCTCCATTTTTTAATATCCATCCGTGGAGAACAAAACTGAAGGAAGGAACAATAAAGTCAGGAAAAGGATTCAACTCTGCGATATAAAACATGTAATAGATAGCAACCATCGACAACTAAAAAAACCAGGTTTAATCCACAAATTTCTATTGATTGTGCCATTGGATTGGGGACTGTCGGTTTTGAATTTTTCTCAGAGTTCGGTATTTTTGTTATTTTACTTTTTACATACTACTGAACTGGGACAGACATAATTTTTATTTTTATATAATGTGTAGGGGTGAAATATGTTTGTAAGCGTTATACCCTCTTCTAATATGGGATAGTGGTGTAACAGCACAACATAAAAAAAACCCATTGGGAAAACAATTGAAAAGAACTCAACTCATCACATTGACAAGAATAAATACTATGAAGGCAAAAGACCGATACAAATGTACTTTCAGTAACTAAAAACTCGTTCAAAGCCAATAACAACTTATAAACAAATTATGTTCCCTATACTAAAGTATCAATCAGTGCACTTCCAATGGATAAAGTGTAAAGATGAATAAACAGCATGGACAAGCAAGAAAGTGGGCAAAGCTAAAGTATTAGTACATAATATCGACAGCATGTAGTAAGTTTGCATACATGTATATCAATAGATATTTAGTTTAAATGTTCTAACTTATAAAAAGAAAATTAGCTTTAGTACTTACAAAAACAATATTCAAAGACGTAACTATGGTGTTAAAATAAATTGAATTAAAACGGATGTGCTTTTTGAACATCAATTTCGTAAATTTAGGAGGTGATTATAATATCGCGTTTGTGATCAGAATTTTACAGGAACAGCCAAACTACAAAAATAAATCCGAATATATACTAGAATTTCTTGAAAAATTAAGTTATTTATAGTAAAATTCCTGACTTAATAAATCACCAGTAAAACACGTCAGTTTAACCACAATACATTAATCTAAGAATTTCCCCACATATATAAATTGAATTGAATTGAATGTAAACGGATTTTTATTGAGATTTGCCATAAGCACTGATTCATACCAATACAGAAACAAGTCTGCTGCTATATAATGGAAACAAGTGGTTGGGTACATGCTATTGCAGACACGTACATAAATACATAAAAAGTAATCAACAAAACACTACTAAAAGTTCACAATAAGAATACGATAGAAATATCATAAAAACGTAGCACATTGATTCTACTACGAAAGACAACTCAAAAATCATAATAAAATCGATCAGTCATATTCACGATTTTCTGTAAATGTTATCATGAACTATTTACACATTTACAAAACCTAGGATAAGACACAGGAACAAATCTTATCTTTGGTTCAGTCTTTATCTCTGGATCTTGTATAAGGATCCACGTATGGTAATCATGTTCTGGTTGACATTGGCCGAAGTTACAGGTAGCCCTAGCTCTGAAAAGTAGAATATAAGATATGGTTGTTTATATACCATTATACATAACTTTAACTGCGTATATAAAGAAGATAAAAGAAAGGAATGGTGGTCTATATCAATAACTAAAATCGTATATGGAAATTTATCAAAATACAAATGTACAAGGTTAACAAATTCTTCTCTTGCTTAATAAATCTAGTACATGCCTATGCATTTGAGATGGACCTATATTATCATGTGTATGTGACATGTTTCAATTAAACGGTGGTGCCAAATTTGTTCTGTGCTTGTTCCGTTCACAGAATTAATAGCAGAAAGGTGATTCATCATATGAGAATTAACGTCATACTTACAATAAACATATGGTATTGTCACATATTTTGTAAATGTTTATAATAAAAGACACTAGAAAATAAATGAATCTGCATTTCATAATTTCATAATCAATAACAGACCTGCTCTGGTAAGAGAACGGATATCAGTACTAGACCTATAATATCTATCTATTCATCAATCTCATTAATACTTAAGTTTTCAAGCTTAAATATACTAATCGGACTTTTACCGGACGTTTAACGGATAAAACGGATGTTGAACGAATGAGAAGCGGACTTCTACCGGACGTATAACGGATAATATAGTTATCAAAGGTACCAGGATTATAATTTAGTACGCCAGACGCGCGTTTCGTCTACATAAGACTCATCAGTGACGCTCATATCAAAATATTTATAAAGTCAAACAATTACAAAGTTGAAGAGCATTGAGGATCCAAAATTCCAAAAAGTTGTGCCAAATACCGCTAAGGAAATCTATGCCTGGAATAAGAAAATCCTTAGTTTTTCGAAAAAAATAAACTTTTGTTAACAGGAAATTTATAAAAACAAAAGACCACATTATTGATATTCATGTCAACACCAAAGTGTTGACTACTGGGCTGGTGATACCCTCGGGGACGAAACGTCCACCAGCAGTGGCATCGACCCAGTGGTGTAAATAGTTATCAAAGGTACCAGGATTATAATTTAGTACGCCAGACGCGCGTTTCGTCTACATAAGACTCATCAGTGACGCTCATATCAAAATATTTATAAAGCCAAACAATTACAAAGTTGAAGAGCATTGAGGATCCAAAATTCCAAAAAGTTGTGCCAAATACCGCTAAGGAAATCTATGCCTGGAATAAGAAAATCCTTAGTTTTTCGAAAAAATTAAACTTTTATTAACAGGAAATTTATAAAAACAAATGACCACATTATTGATATTCATGTCAACACCGAAGTGTTGACTACTGGGCTGGTGATACCCTCGGGGACGAAACGTCCACCAGCAGTGGCATCGACCCAGTGGTGTAAATAGTTATCAAAGGTACCAGGATTATAATTTAGTACGCCAGACGCGCGTTTCGTCTACATAAGACTCATCAGTGACGCTCATATCAAAATATTTATAAAGCCAAACAATTACAAAGTTGAAGAGCATTGAGGATCCAAAATTCCAAAAAGTTGTGCCAAATACGGCTAAGGAAATCTATGCCTGGAATAAGAAAATCCTTAGTTTTTCGAAAAATTTAAACTTTAGTTAACAGGAAATTTATAAAAACAAATGACTACATTATTGATATTCATGTCAACACCGAAGGGATAAAACGGATGATGAACGGATCTGAACGGATAAACGCCAATTAAAAATTTCGTGTCAGAAATGCCAATTATTGGAATGTCAGATTTCTTAAGGTTCATGAATTCTTATTATTCATAATCGACCTTAGAGTAAGGGCGATTCCTCACAATCAAGCAGCTCTTATTCAGGTCAGACATTTACCTTTTGCGGCATTTTGAAGAATAAACCAAAACCAATTACACCTAAACATTTTGAATATTTATGCGATGTACATGTATTATTATTGTTGCCTTTAATTTTTCCGTATATCTTGTTCATCCGTTTTATCCGGTACGCTTCCGTTAGGTGTCCATTTTATGCGGTGCTCGTCTGTTGGATGTACGTTCGACATCCGTTCTGTCCGGAACGTTTCCGTTTCTTGTACGTTGCATATCCTGTGTGTGTCCGTTAGGCATCCGTTACACGTCCGTTTTATTCGGTCAGTACATCAACGGATAACAATTTTGTAAACGGACAACTTTTATTTTCATCCGTTAGGCGTCCGTTCGTGCTTTCCGGTAAGGTGTGACCGAGGCTTAATATTCATTTCACGAATTTTGGTCTATTAGCCAGGGAACCTACCATTCACTAGTAACATACATGCTTATAAAATTGACCTACATACATTTTTAGAAAGGTGTTCGTAAAAATAGAGAAAACAACTTACGGGCATTTTCCTAGAAACAAGATCTGCCATCCATCTGCTGGCTTATGAACGTCATACGATTTACCTTTGTATTCTATTTTTACCGGAGCTGTTGCCGAAAATTTACTGAAATATAATAAATTGATGTCAATTGTAAGTGAAAATCTCTGCTATCAAAGCTCGAGTATTCAATTTGTCTACATCCGAAAGTTAAATAGTCCTCAAACTAAAAACTAAACAAAAGATCCCAACATTGTTGTGTATTCTGAATGATTTCACAATCTTTTTTTATGCCCCATTTATGGGCATTATGTTGTCTGGTCTGTGCGTCCGTTCGTTCGTTCGTCTGTCTGTTCTTATACATACTTCGCTTTAAAAGTTTAGGCTTTGTGTTTCATGCTGAAGTAAATCATGAAAAGCACTTGATGTGTTTTGGGGTTTAATGTAGATCATAAGTATATATTTTTTGAGATAGCATTTTCTTTATTTTGACAAAATGAAGATTTTACTATGCTTTTTTCATAAATATAATAAAAAATATGGGTCAATTTGCTATTTTCAAAGCTGTAAGTCGTTGAAAATTGCCTAAATTTGGTTAGATTGTTCATGAAAAAAAACCAGATTTGTGTGCATAAAAATTGAGATAGAATTTTGAAATAAATTTTGAGAAGATAGGTTTTATAATAGGTTTTAAGAAAATAAAAAAAAAATAAAAAAAAAATGGTGTCACCGAACTCGTTTCTACGAGTAAAAATTAAAAAAAATCCCAGTATATATTTTTTCCTAAAAGAGTTATCTCCCCTTGAATTGCTTATTTAAAAAAAATATTCTAAAAATCACAAAATTTGATAATTGTTTAAAAATTTGAATAATACAATAAGTCATTAAGTTTTCTTTATATAAATAAACAGTCTAACTATTAAATTGCAAATCTGCCTTCAAATTTGCAGATTTTGTATTACGATTGTACAATCCAAGATGGCGTGATACCATGACTCTACCTTGATACCCGTCTATTTTTAATACTGTAGATTAGCCTTTCGGTGTCTTTTGTTTATTTATGTCTTTACGTTGACGAGTACCACGTTTTATATTTATTATTATATTATAGACATTGCCTTTTAATGTTTATTTAAATAAATATTTTGAATTCGCTTGTACACAGGGCATCGGTGGCCAAGTGTTTAAAAGTTGCCTTACTACTGTATCACTAGCCTGTAAACATTGCGGTGGTTCTCTTCTGCATTCTGAATTCTTCGTTCAAAGAAAACTGACCTATAAGAAATAGCACAATAGCGCTACACCAATCAATAACTCCCTTTTGAACGGGAGATGATTCACTTTGAACCATGAGCCTTTAACGATAATAAATGCATAATGTAAATGTAATGTATGGATGTCTCTTATCGTATTGTTACTTGAGGCAAATACGCCATTTGTTTTAGGGGGGCTTTTATTATTTAAAAAATCGTATTTCCACCCCAAAGTTAGAAAATGTTTTTAGAACTTCAAACTATAAACTTTAACATGGTCTGCTCATAATTTCGAATGATTTTGCAGATATTTGATTATCTAATTCTCTTATTCGAAATTAAGTGCCGACTTTTGTAATCATTTTCCGCAAAATAAATTTCCCCATGTGTTCAATAACACGGTATTTTGTAACATTCCAATTTGCTTTGAAATGCATGTATTCATTGGATAATTTAATAGTTTTTCCTATTTATTACATTGAAATATAAATTGGAGTCCACACTTGTGTATCGTTACTTTTGTTGACTAGTATATGTTGTACTGTCTAATTTTCCTTTTATATTTGTTTGTGAATATTTTTTCACAGTTTTAAACATTGTGTAAATTGACAAGGTTGAAGACTTCAAAGTCATATTTATGACAAAATAAGTCTGTCACTACTAAATCTATTCGTGTGTCTCTACGTACACATGAGTATCGTGGGGTAGTTTTTACTAGCAGTTATTAATTCTAGTGCTGATAGAACCAAATGCGTTTGTTAAATATGTTTTTGTTTTCTGTATCGCATGGATCCGACTTGCAAAAATAACAATGAATAATTGTTTTTAGCATCAACTAAACCACGTCTTCGAGACCCAGAGCTTGATAAATGGTATCGTGCATACATGTTCGTCTATTTTGCTTTCATATCATTTCAATTACATTTCATGAAGAACATAAGCATTTGAAATCGGCTTTAAACATCAACTGTTGGCAACAAATATATATAAATTTCCTCATCAAAAAGAAAATTGTTACATTACTTACGTTGGACAGCAAGTTGAACACTGAGCTCGTTTAGGTCGTGTGTTATTTAACCACCATGGCAATTCCACGGAGCACGACGGTGCTTTTGATATCTTTGTCCAGAATGTTTTGGATTTCGTTATTTTTCCAAGTGGATAATAATAGTTATAGCTATACATCTTATCAGTACTATACTTGAGTTTCATTATTTGCCTCTCGCTGTATATCATATTTTCAAATACATGTCTATTCTTGTTAAACCATCTAACTGTTGCAGTATTAACTAGGCTAACGCTTCCGATAACAACGAAACAGACTGCCACTTGTAGCAAATACATTTTGAATCAGTTATGATACGAAGCGAAACCTTTGAATACAAACAGAAATGAATTATTCAGCAAAATAAATATTTATTCCCTGATAAGTAATAAAAATGAATATTTGTTGTTCCAAAAATGAGCACAATCCTTACTACATGCATAAGCACACACAAAAGTAGACCAGTTACAGTGAATTTGGGATAAGCAGTATTTTAAGAGGATATTTGACTACGAAACACATTAAATTGTAAGCAAATAAATCCTGTATCTTTATGTGTACTTAAGTTCTCTCACAACTTTCCTTTTATTGAAATATTAAATTGTGAAATATGAAACCGCCAAGACTTAAAAAGTCATAATACACAATACATCTAAAACCGGACGTTAGATTATTATGCAAGGTGCACTAGTTTACCTGAACATTTGATTTTATGATTCAGCGGATTATAAACATAAACTTTTTCAAACACAATTGACTATCCTTACCTGTTCTAGTTTTCTATTTACTGGTGCAGCGCCCCATATGAACCTAAACATTTTAGTTAGTTTTTGCTGAAATTCTATGGATATGCTAAGCTTCCTAAACTTTATGTTTCATGCCTCATTTATAACAAACAAAATTTAGCGTGGATTGTTCATTGTTTTTATAAAGAAATGTACATATTTTTTAAAAGTTATATGCTAAAAAAAAAAGGAGAAACAAAAAAATACAGAAGACACCGAATTGATAATTCCAAATCATAAAAAGAAAAAACGAAATAAAGTAGGGTAAAAAAATTCCTAAAAATCAAGAGAAGACAAACATGTCATGAAAAACTAATGATTCTTAGGTGGTATGCTCCACTTACTCTACACGTAACGTTCGACAGGATCAACATTCACATAGCTGGTTTAGCCTAACGGACGCGCCTTTATTATGGGTTTACTACTGGATGGAAGAAATCTAGGACTTATCATATATTTGTACCAAAGTAAACTTTTGGTGTTCTAGTAAAATATATATCCCTGTATGCTACACTGATGAGTCTTTTGTAGACGAAACGAGTGTATGGCGTCAAAAAATTACAGGCCTTATATCTTTGATGTTTTTTTTCTACACTATATGTTAAAAAAGAGGGACGAAAGATACCAGAGGGACAGTCAAACTCATAAATCAAAAATAAACTGACAACGCCATGGCTAAAAATGAAAAAAAAAGACAAACAGACAAACAATAGTACACATGACACAACGTAGAAAACTAAAGAATAAGCAACACGAACCCCATTAAACCTATACCTAAATCTGCAAAAGACTTATCAGTGACGCTCGAAAAAAAAATTTAAAAAGGCCAAAAAAGTACGAAGTTGAAGAGCATTGAAGACCAAAAAAGTCTAAAAGTTTTGCCAAATTCAGCTGAGGAAATCTATTCCTGAGGCAGAACAGCCAAACAGCATTTTGTGACTGTACCAAGTTTGGATATCTTGATGATGTGTTCTTTGTTTGTACTGAGGTGTTTGGTGTTGGATATCTGGGTCGGGTGATTATGGTTTTTGTGGTTTGTTGTACTGCCAAATATTGTTGGTGATTCTGTTATATATATTTTTTTTCACAATTTAAAAAAATGCATAAAAATTAAAGAAAAGACAAAAATGTCATGAAAAACTAATGATTCTTAGGTGGTAAGCCAATTCTGTTCCTCTTACTCTACACGTTAACGTTCCTATTTAGACAGGATGTTCATACACTCTGCTAATGAATCGAAATAGTATATTCTCAAACTAGCATAATGAACGTTTACTGCGAAAGCTTCATTGGAATACAGTCATTTGTTTAATATAAACTCAAAAATCAAAAATGCTTAACTCCCATGAAAGTATGACTATATTTTGCTTCGGATATCGAACCTCTAAAATTTCTTGAATGAAAAATCAAAATACGATGAACACAATGCCATCAGATATTAAAGAGATCAAAAGAAGGCGTCAATGTTATTCGGTCATTTGTTTGATTTAAGTTGCGAATTTAAAGGTTGGACGGACATAACGGAGATTATCTAACCCCGATCAGTCAAAGAGGGACATGGGAACATACTATAAGAAGCAGTTATGTAACTTGTATAATACAAATGTAGTAAAAGTATCTTACCGTTAAAATTTTATCTGTCTAGTAAGACCGTCCGAATGACGGTTAAATGTTTATTCTATATATGAAATATTTTTGCCTTGGTTACTATGAACAGAAAATTTCATTCATTATTGACAGCAACTATTATGTCACATCTATTAAAAACGGAATTAAAGATTTGGATTTACGTAGGAATGTTTCAAATTACCAGTGACGAAAAGCGTAAATAAGGTTTGGCCACATGAGAAATGACGTTTGTGGTGATGGCCATGGTCCAATAAAATCAGTCGGATTCGTTCCGTTCCCATTCGTTTGTTTTCTTTTATTATTATTTTTCAACATGTGGTCGGTGTGAATGTCCTGTTTTCTGTTCTTATTCAACTTTAATTTAAAGGCAGATACGTATATACTGTTAATGTCTCCTTAAAAAATATCAATACAGGACGAAATGTAATTTGCCTTTTATATGCAATTTTGTATGGTTTTTGATTTTCAAATAATAGCTTAGAGTATTTCTGAAGTGACATTGATTATCGGACTGGTGCAAAACGATTGGTACCGTTAATATTATTAATACTATTACCCCTTTGTCGACACCTCTGTTGATGGACTGTTAGTCTCCTAAGGTATCAACAGCCCGCTATACAGTTCTTTGGTATAATGCTTGATTAAAAATTTGCAGTTATAAAAGTTTGAAAATCATCATTTTTCATTTAGGAATTAATGCCCCTCTTGCAATTCTCTGATTGTAATTACGGATTTGCCCATACTTTAATAATTGTCCCTTTAGATGTCTGTCAGTTCATCAACGTTTGCATATATATGGTTTTTGATTTTCAAGCATTGGCCTCGAGCACCACGCAAGAGACATTAATAATTATCCAATTGTGCATTTGATACAATAAAATTGTTATTGTAAATCATATTTTAAACATGAATTATTTGTATGTTAAAAAAAATATTATACTATTAAGTTAAACTTTTAAAAAAATCTGTTTTATAAATCCTGAAATATAGAATATAAGTTCAAAATACTAACTTACGATTTTTCTCTTATTATAAAGAAGGTTATTTATTAGGTCTCCAGGTCAGTTGTGAATATCTATTTCACGAAATATTTCGAAAAATTCTATCCAAAAAGTCATTCCAATAGTCACTTACATCACTACTAATTAAGTTACAAATGATAATCACTTTTGTTTGTTTAAAATACATAATGAAGACAACACCAACATCAGCAATAAATCTCAAAGTTAACCTCGGTAAAGTGGATTACCAGGATCAATGGCGTATATTTTGTATTTACACTGGAAAACGAAAGTATATTGGACAGTAGTTTATCAATGTTCAAATTAAGGAGTCAAAAACATTTATTGTGAGAATCGAAGGAACTCCAAAAGGATCATAACTAGTCGCGTCGACATGGTATACTTCTTTTGATAGCCTACAATGTACTTATCATATATCACGTCCCCATCCTACCGGACGAGAGAGGTTACATACTTTTCTTAACGCATTCTTACAAATGCTCAATGAGATTAATAGGGTATCGGACGTCTCAGCAGAAAAAAATAGCTGCAATTTCTATATATTTGATATGCTCGTTTGTGTGATAATCAAGTTATAGGTTTTTCTGGTAGTTACAATGTTATTGAACACATTATTGAAGAATTGCATGCATATATACTTAACTAAATCCTGTAAGCACATTTTTATACATTTTTTACGAGCCCATAATTCTTAATTGTCAAAAAATATTTCATTCTGTATTGTTGATCGCAAAATTATTAGTTTTCGGTTTTGTTGCCAAAAATCCGGACAGTGATGAACAATGAACACGCTGGAATTATGGAGAACGTGAAAAATGAGTGAGTTCGTTTCTGTGTGTGAAACATTTTTACGTTGTGTTTCCGTTGTGTCGTTTGTTTTCTCCTATTTTTGAGTGTGAATTCACATTACTATAAGACGTGTCACGGTACTTTTCTATCCCAAATTCATGTATTTGGTTTTGATGTTATATTGGTTATTCTCATCGGATGTTGTCTAATGCGTAGTCCGTTGCTGTGTGTGTTACATTTTAATGTTGTGTCGTTGTTCTCCTCTAATATTTAATGCGTTTCCCTCAGTTTTAGTTTGTTACCCCGATTTTGTTTTTTTGTCCATAGATTTATGAGTTTTGAACAGCGGTATACTACTGTTGCCTTTATTTGGTAGAACGATGTTTTTTTTTGAATTTTTGCCATGTGTTTCCATTTGCGAGTTTAACTTTGACAGTGATTTGGTGTATTAAATTAATCTTTCAGCAGAATCAATATACACTATTTACCTTTCCATGGACTTCTTCCATTCTTCTAATCAGGGTTTTCCCTCACACTTGCGGATTGCAGTTCTTACAAGAGGTCTCGTAATTTGGTTGCTGCATACCGAAAAGCTATTATCGAATAACAGTTCGGGAGAACAATAATATAATAGCAGTACATTTCTGAAGATTTTGATAGAATACAATATTTTCTTTTAGGTTCAAAAAAGACTATGTACATTTGTTTCTTTTTTATTTAAAGAAAAACTTAGCCATTTAAGTACATTGTATATAAAACATATTCAAATTTTTTGCATGTGACTTTAAATTACACTTTATAATCGTTTGACATTATGAACAGAACATGTCACATTAAAATTGAATTAAACACCTGTGGATAAAATTTCTGTCTCGTTTATATCAGTGCAAAATGTTCTAATTTTCTATCATGTTTTGAAAGACATTCTTTTTTCTTATCGTTGTGGTGATTATTAAGTACATAATTGTTTATATTCTAAAGACAATTAAATAATTGATTTTGTTACTAAAACGTGCATCAGATTTATAGTTTATGCGTTCTCGTGCTTAAAAGTCACTAGGTGCCAAATTCATGGTCACCGATTTGACTCAAATTCTCATATTTTGTTTCTAACAATGTAAAACATTTTTCCAAACTATCAAAAGTATAAAATACACAATTTACAGGACATAGTCTCAATAAGATGTAGCTTCGTTTCGTGTAAATTTTAGCCAAGACGCCATCTAATCAACTATCGAGTTGACATTATATGACCATAAAAGCGATGTAAACATAAACATGGATATAAATAGATTAAGCAACTCGTGCAATTAGATTTTTATAGGTCTGTTAAATTTTGTATTATAAATTAAAAATTTATGTTTATCGTCGTTTTTACCTTTATGAGAATGTTTTTGTGTGGATCAAATCAGCTATTCAAATTATTTACCTTTGTTTCACTTTCAATGTTGACATTCTTTTCCTTTAAATACCCGTACATGGACAGTGCATGCGTTATTCTATCTCTTTCTACGGGGTTAAATAGTTCACATGAATACGGATTTAATGAGGTCGAATTATTCACTTGCAAGTGAATAAGTCATTATAAAATTGAGAAAGGAAATGGGGGAATGTGTCAAAGCGACAACAACCCGACCATAGAGTAGACAACAGCCGAAGGCCACCAATGGGTCTTCAATGTAGCGAGAAACTCTCGCACCTGTAGGCGTCCTTTAGCTGGCCCCTTAAAAATATGTATACTTGTGCAGTGATAATGGACGTCATACTAAACTCCGAATTATACACAAGAAACTAAAATTAAAAATCATACAATACTAACAAAGGCCAGAGGCTCCTGACTTGGGATAGGCGCAACATTGCGGCGGGGTTAAACATGTTTATGAGATCTCAACCCTCCCCTATACCTCTAGCCAATGCAGAAAAGTAAAAGCATAACAATACATTATGAAATTTAGTTCAAGAGAAGTCCGAGTCCGATGTCAGAAGATGTAACCAAAGAAAATAAATAAAATGACAATAATACATAAATAACAACAGACTACTAGTTGTTAACTGACATGCCAGCTCCTGACCTCAATTAAACTGATTGAAATATTATGTCTTCATCATATGAATATCAGGTACAATCCCTCCCGTTAGGGGTTCAGTAGCATACTGTCATAAAATATATGAGAAGAATATAACCCGTGTCATGCCAACAATTTTTTTTAAATAAATGTGTTTAGTTTCGATACAAAGACCTTATAAGTGAATCAATATTAAAGCCATAATATGCAATCTTTAATGACCTGACAATAGTATCGTAACTATATCCCTTCTTAATAAGTATGTTTAAAAGTTTTGTAAGCTTTTGAGGTGAATACTGACATTTTTGTGCATTGTAAAAAATATTACCATAAAAGGTTGGATGTGAAATAACTGAACGTATAGGATGTCTGCATGTTGAGTTATATTTACGAATTATTTCCTTATACCGATGATAAAATGTAGTAAATGTTTTGGCTAGTTTGTGATATCAAAAACCCTGGTGTAATAATTTTTCAGTAATACATAAATTTCTCTCGCTAAAATCTAATACGTTGTTACGTACACGAGCGAATCGTACAAGTTGAAATACAAAAACACCATAAGATGGTTACAAGGGAACGTCATCATCTAAAAATGGATAAATAACGATAGGAAATGAAAAATCATCTCTTTTATCATATTTTTTTGTATTAAGCTTCCCGTTAAGGATATAGATATCAAGATCGAGGAAAGGACAGTGGTCATTGTTAGTATCAGTTTTATTTAAAGTAAGTTCAACAGGATAAATTTCTTTAGTATACATACTGAAGTCGTCATTATTGAGAGCCAATATATCATCCAAATATCTAAAAGTATTGTTAATGTTTATGTATCAAATGTTGTTTCGATTGGTCTTTGCTAATTTTAGTCATAAATTGTAACTCATAACAATACAAAAACAGGTCCGCAATAAGTGGTGCACAGTTAGTTCCCATTGGAATTCCAATAACTTGACGATTTACGGAATCTCCAAAGCGAATAAAGACGTTATCAAGTAAAAATTCAAGCGCATATATAGTATCAAAGCATGTCCAGTTGACATAGTTCTGTTGTTTATTGCTAATAATAAATGACCGGAAAGAGTTTGAACATATGTACTCGCATTCTGACTTTTTAAATGCCGAGTTATTTAGGGATGTGAACTTTTTCTTAATAAGATTATGAGGCAAAGTGGTATATAGGGTAGAAAAATCAAAACTTTGAACAGATTCAAAATCCCCAATATATGCATGCAATTTATCAAGTACTTCGAACGAGTTTTTGACACTTCAAAAGTAATTAATTCCACTATTTTCAAAGGCCTTATTTGAACAATTTATTATCAGGTTTTTATTGTACCAAGTATACTAGTAAGTAGAATAAACAATTTAGTAGTAGAACAATGGCTTGAAGATGAAATAAATCTATATTTGTAAGGTTTTTTGTGTAGATTCGGAAGCCAGTACATAGTTGGGACTTTCATTGTATTTGGTTCTACTTGTAAAGAAGTAAGTAAAAGTTTGTGTTTGTTACAGATGTCGGGTTTTGAAAATAAAGTCAGTTGAAATGTTGGTGAATTCGTGATTTCCTTTTGCAGAACCTCAATATATAATTTACGTCAAACAAAGGATATTATTAGCAGCTTTATGAGCCGGGACAAAAACAAATTTCTTTTAGTTTATGTTCGATACGCGAAATAGGGTTTTTATGGTTGTTGTTAAGAGTAAAATTTTCTTTAAAATGTTGTATTCGAATATCAACTATCTTCATTACTGAATTAAAAAAAAAAGTCCAAAGATTTTTTGTGAGCTTTTTCCCGTTTTACCCATTTGAAACAGTAAGTACGGAGTGAGTCGTGGATGATATTATGACACTCATTCAAATTAATAATTAACGGGGGACGATATTTAGGTCCTTTACTGAGGAATGATTTTAACTCTCGGTCGCGAACGATGTTAAGCTCCCTGTTATGACATGCGAAATGGGGCCATATGTGTATTCGGATTTACTGCAATTACATGACATAGGTGTATTTTCATTGATATTTACATCTTTACACACTTGGCTATAATTAAACACATATTTCCGGGTAGATTTCTTGTAAATATAACAAATAAGAGGGAGTTCACTATTATCAAAATATCCATTAATTTGGTCTTTAACAGAATGGTCGTTAAAAATACCGGCAATATTTACAAAATCAAAACCTTTATTGACATATTTTATTCTAATAAAATGTTTTTTATGATCTTCAGGGCTATCAATTTTGGGAAACAGTTTAGAATAACAATATGCTATTATAATTTGAACAATTTCATACTTAGGACTGTAATATGAAATTGTGTTGCAATCGTCTTAAATTTTATTTAGTTTATTTATATTTAAAGAACAGAGCTTGGTTAACAGATAATGTCTGCCGTTGGTTGGTCCGAAATTTTCTTTGATTGCAATTTTTTCTACGTCCATGAGGACGATTTTTACGAACAGTTTTAGAAACTATATCCAAAATGTTAACAGAATCGGTTCTTGATATACTACCAATTCCCATGATATTATCATTTAGACCTAGAGTATAGACTGTCTGTAATTCTTTAATCCAATTGAATTCAATTATTTTTCGTGATCGTACAAACTTTGAATGAGATTCACCAGGCTGCTTATTTACTACTTCTAAAGGTTGAACTGTTAAATATTTAATAGCATGATTGTGCTTCTTAAGATGTTGATAAATGAAACTTTTGAATTTTTTGGGTCTTTTAAAACGATACAGCTGTACTTGCGTGCGTTTATATAAATATCGTCCACTTTCACCTACGTACTGAATACCGCATCCCGGTTTGTTTCATGTGAGTAAATAAATAATACTGTTTGTTTTTCAAGTAATATCAGTTTCAAAATTTAAAGAAAATGTGGGACCATTAAACGTGAACCTTACCGTATTGTTGGTGGAAAGACGGAGACATGTAAGTAATTTTTTGGCATGATACTTATCGATAGAAGGGTAACCACGATGTGACGTGTAGATACCCTTTGAACGAGTTTAGTATTTAATATTTTTCCATTTCTAAGCTTCATATTGTTTTTTTTTTGGTATGTAGATTTTATTAGAAAGGAGCAAAGACTGGCGTCCAGAATATGAACCAGCACACAGTACATTGAATAATGTAAAAATGAGAAAACTGTTCGGCTAAATTATCAATGTTTATGAGCTTAATTTGACAAAAGTGAACCATTTTAGCTGATAAAATATTATTTCACTATTTCACTTTCATTAATGATCGAACAAAAAAAATCCTACTTTTGATTTTTTACATACCTTGTAGCCAGTGCTCCTTTAAAAATATGAAATATTTACCATTGGACGTAAGATAAGCAACAATGAATCAATCATTGGTTTGATACATGTGATTTATTTAAAAAAAAAAAAAAAACATAATCCCTGACTAGTTGCATGAAAAAAAGAGAGTAATAACTGCTGAAATTTACTCAGAAGAATACCATCTGTACAACCTTCCCTCCCTCGGAAAAATAATAAATACACAAAATTTATAAAAATGTTTTTATTTTGAGATAAAAACATTGAAGTAAAAGGCAAGTTATATATATTCTAATTTCTGTCATAGCTCAGAAAAATAAGCAAGGTTGTTTTCTATACAGGTGCATCATTTCAAATTGTTGGAACGACATTTTGATTGTTGCTTTAATATCCTGCATTTAGCCATAGGCGTAATGCAACGTATAAAAATATATCGTTTAAAAAAAAAACCAATCTGTAACAGTATAAATACCACCAACGGCAAACATGTTGATCCTAGATCAACTTATACCAGGTTTATCATTGACCCTAGATAAACTTATACTAAGTTTATTTTAGCCGTTCTCAGTAATCATACTTATGTAAAGTTAACCTGAATGTATTTTAATATTATACAGTTGTTGTTTATACTATAATGCGCTACAGATAAATATGTCTCCAGGCATATGCATATATTTGTACCATTACCTCCAGCAAAAATCATGTTTGAGAAATGTAAAAACAAACTTGTGAACGATATTTGATTATCGTTTTTATCCTGAATTAATTTTAAAAACGTATATTTCAAAGATTAAACGACAAGTGTAGTATCAACAACATATGGTAAACGGGTAATTCTTGATATATCAATATTTTGATGGACAAAGGTACTATGGCTTTACAATAATAACTTGTATTCTTTACGTTGAAACATAAAATAAAATCAAAAGTTTTTGAAATTATTCAATAAGAAACCTTTACTGAGGGGCAGAAAAGGGATACCTTTCTCCTTTCTCCCAACCCCTTTCTCTTGTCTCCCACCCTGCATCATGAAAAAATAGTCTACAGGATGCTAATTTTTAAAGAAATCGATCAAATGTCGTGTTTTTATGGTTCGTCCACGTCTTGTCCTCTCACAAGAAAAAAGTGTTGTTTCTTCTGCTTCAAGAACCTCTATTACTTTTTCACTGACTGTGAAGCTGTCTGTTTGCGTTGAATTTGTAACTCTGATGCATCACGCAATTCCCCGATGATTTTTTTAATGTATAAATCCAAACTATAGAAACGCAGGATAATGTGTTAAAATACGGGGAATTTTGTAACACTATTAGTGCAATTTCGTTAAGAAACCAATTCGTTTAAAATGGTTGCCAAAAAACGCTGCTTGCAAAAAAGAAAAAGAAAATTCTTTTGGAAAAAAATACAGATATAGTTTATCGAAAATACATAGTACTAGCAGTCGTTGAGAATCAAGCAGAAAATGATTTTTAGAATTAAAGCTATTTTTGGCGCACTGTATGTTCCAAGTGTAAGCATTTTTTGAAATATTATTGGACTGTACAGAAAATATGGTTCCGGAACCTTGTAAGAAATAGATTGCCAATACTGTAATCGTATGAGCGCAGTTTACACAGGACAGCAACATCGGAATGAGGGAAAAGTTAACAAAGGCTTGTCATTTTGGGATGTCAACACTTATAATTAATTATTGCACACCCGTTGGGACGAAATAAAATTAGATCATTCAAACCCTGTTACATATTTTTTCACTCAATTCCGTATTTCAAAACAAATCATTTCTTGAAATTTACAATCCAACGGTTCATTAAATAAAACCCAGTGGCCAACAATAAATGACTAATCAGTGCTTTGACGAAGGTAAACCCAGAAAAGCGTTCTGAACACCAAAAAATATTTAAATAGATATGACTGTTTGCCTATATTTCTTCAAATGCAGAAACCAACTGAAAAAAATACATTTTAACATCATTTTGGTTCATGTAAATTTACACTTGGGTGTACAGGGATGGGTGTGTTTTGTTGTTGAGTTTGACATGATGTACAATTGATGATTTCCGAACTATATTTCACTATGAACTACTTATTCAAAAATAAATGTTGTCACCAAATGCTTTGAAAAATAAAACAATAATACAATCATAAACGCTTATTGTATATTTTGTTCCCTCGACAAAATGACGTGATCATACTGGTTTACCCGTGTCCATTTGGCCGCAAGTCCCTCACTTAATCGGCATAAAGGATGTAGTTAAGGGTTTATACAACTTATTTCGGAGTGCTATATTTTTTTATGTCAACTTTAGTATAAATATATATACCAAAAGTCCGCATATTCAGTCAAGATTTTTTTTTAAAATTTGGTATTTTGAAAATATATAAAGGCACGCAGAGTCCGACTTCCTCCATCTACAGTGTACAATTGGACATGCTTTGATACTATATCTGCTCTTGAATTTTTACTGGATAACATTTTTGTTCGCTTTGGAGATTCCGTTATTGTCAGGTTATCGGAATTCCAATGGGGACTAACTGTGCACCACTTATTGTGGACCTGTTTTTGTATTGTTATGAGGTACAATTTATGACAAAAATCAGCAAAGACCCATCGAAACAACATCTGATACACAAATTTAATAATACTTTTAGATATTTAGATGATATTTTAGCTCTCAATAATGACGACTTCAGTATGTATACTAAAGAAATTTATCCTGTTGAACTTACTTTAAATAAAGCTAATACTAACAATGACCACTGCCCTTTACTCGATCTTGATATATATATATCATTAACGGAAAGCTTACTACTAAAATTTATGATAAAAGAGATGATTTCTCATTTCCTATCGTTAATTATCCATTTTTAGATGGTGACGTTCCCTTGTCACCATCTTACGGTGTTTATGTATCTCAACTTATACGATTCGCTCGTGTATTTAACAATGTTTCAGATTTTAACGAGAGAAATTTATGTATTACTGAAAAGTTATTACACCAGGGTTTTCGATATCACAAACTAGTCAAAACATTTACTAAATTTTATCATCGGTATAAGGACATAATTCGTAAATATAGCTCAACATGCAGACTTCTTATACGTTCAGGTATTTCACATCCAATATTTTATGGAAATGTTCTTTATAAAGCACAAAAATGTCAGTATTCACCTTAGAAGTTAACAAAACCTTTAAATAGACTTATAAGAAAGGAATTAGTTACGATACTGTTGTCAGGTCATTAAAGATTGCATATTTTGGCGTTAATATTGATTCACTTATAGGGTCTTTGCATCGGAACTAAACACATTTATTATTAATAAACCAGTTGTTGGCATGACACGGGTTATGTTCTTCTCATATATGTTATGATGGTATGACACTAAACCCCTCACGGGGAGGATTGTGCCTGATATTCATATGATGAAGACATAATTTTTCAATCAGTTTAATTCAAGTCCAGAGCTGGCATGTCAGTTAACTGCTAGTAGTCTGATGTTATTTATGTATTATTGTCATTTTGTTTATTTTCTTTGGTTACATCTTCTGACATCAGACTCGGACTTCTCTTGAACTGACTTTTAGTGTGCGTATTGTTATGCATTTACTTTTCTGCATTGGCTAGAGGTATAGGTATAGGTATAGGGGGAGGGTTGAGATCTCACAAACATGTTTAACCCTACTGCATTTTTGCGCCTGTCCCAAGTCAGGAGCCTCTGGTCTTTGTTAGTCTTGTATTATTTTAACTTTTAGTTTCTTGTGTACAATTTTAATATGGTGTTCATTATCACTGAACCCGTATATATTTGTTTAGGGGCCGGCTGAAGGACGCCTCCAGGTGTGGGAATGTCTCATTGCATTGAAGACCTGTTGGTGACCTTCTGATGTTGTCTGCTCTATGGTCGGGTTGTTGTCTCTTTGGCACATTCCCCATTTCCATTCTCAATTTCATTATTTTATTTTTCACATTTAAATCTGACAGGATGTTTTATTAGTACCCTTTTTGATGGCTGAATTAGACACATTAATTTCAAATTGTAATGTATCGTCCTGAACATGCCTGAAATATTTGCCACCGGACATTTTTCAACCTCAAATCAATCAATTCATATTGTATTAAAAAATCACTATTCACTCAATTAACTTTTTGAAGCTGAATGTGTACTCTGTTAGTTGGAAATAAAACTAATGTTAATGTGAATCGAATTGGAATTACGTGTGAACTCAGCATTTATAATAGGAAATTTACGAAAACCAGATAGGTTAAATGAAAACAAAATAACAAACACCATTCAGATCCCGTTACATATTTTTCAATACCTCTCAGTAAAAAAAAATGTTACTCTGTATAAAGTAATGGCATCATTTTTCTGTCAAATTCTATGCATATCGGTCAACTTTGAAGCACTTTTAATATCTAAAAAAAAACCAATAAGGATGGTGACATGTCACGGTCTCTATACATGCATGCGGGCTCACAATAAAATCCAGGAAATTGTTAGTTTTTAGTCTTTCTCCATATATAAGAGATCGTAATGAATTAGTGACGACGTTTGGAATATTTTTTTGTTACTATGCCATTTTGGGGAATTTTCTTCGACTGTCCCAAGTAAGCCTGAGGTTCGGTTAGCCATAAAACCTGGTCCAATTCACCATTTTCTACATAATAAAATGCCTGTACGATTCGGAATATAACAGTTGTTATCCATTTGTTTGATTTCGGACTTTCCGTTTTTTAATATCCTTGGAGTCGTTTGTTTTAGGTTATTTTATTTTTATTAGCACTTTCTTTAATCTTTTGCTTAACTCGACTATTAAATAATTGTTTTCCTGCTAAATTTTAATAATTTAAATATACATTTTTGTCTCCTTTTTTACCCCTTTTGTCCTTTCTCCTACCCCTTCTCTCCTTTCTCCCGCCCCTTCTCTCCTTTCTCCCACCCCTCTCTCCCTATCTCCCTTTACCCTTTCCGCCCTCTCTTTACTTAAAAGGCTAAAAGTTTACCTCCTACATCGCCCGCTGCATGATTGAAAAATCTAAAGGGAAAATGCCAGGCATTCGGATATAATGCTTGTGAATGATGCTTTTTTTTAAATCATGGACCATGTAAAATATTTCGCTATACTGTTGGCTTTGCTATTCAACCGTCATTAGTTTAGTACATTATTATTTCTAATAGATATAGTTTTGTGAAAAAGAGATCAAATCTCTAAAAGTGCAACAAAAACCGTGTATTACAATTATTGCACACAGTTTTATATAATAGGTATATAGGAAATATTTTTCTGAGATAATTGCCTGTGTTATTGCAGTGTTCCTGGAATAGCCCAGTGCTGTCGAGACCAAAATATTTGAATCCAACTACTTAAGAAAAAAAAGACCACGAAGAATGGAAGTTGAGTATTTGTGCTAGCTCACTAGATAATCTTACAGACTGACCAGAAAAAAATTACATGCAAGTAGATTTTGGTGATAGTTTTTGGTGACCTCAGATTTTATTTTACCGCCGATATTCACACTTCACAGTTGTACCTTTTCATCATTTGTTGATTATATTTTTCAACATATTCATTGAATACTGGTTTTTAATTATCTTTAACCTTAATTATTTTGATTATATTATTTATGTGATAATTAATGAATAAATCTCTTCAATATTTTCTCAACTCCATTGATTGTTTAATTTTCAAGAGTCTATAATGTATAAAAAGAAAATGTACGCTATAATGTGACAGTTACTGGCACTATACTGCTGCAACATTGTGTTGTTGCAAGAATAGAACAGTATAAGTATGCTAGACGTCTTTTAAATGGTTATAGAGAAAAGTATCTGCGCATGTCTGGAACAGGAAGTTGACCTGAATTTGGCTCGTTGAAAAAAGTTGAAATTTGTTTGATATTCAATTCATTAAGTATCCATACTTAAAAAAACATCATATTTTCATAATAACACGTTTATTCTCATTCATTAATATCACCTAAATACCTTAAATCCAATTCATCTTATATTTTCAAGTTGACATTAACTACCGCCAATTTTGATCATGTGACACTTGTAAACCGGAAGTAAACAAATGTTCATAAACAATCTAAACAAACACGGCTTAATCGAGAGAGTTACCCTGTACCCTTGTGTTGCCCAAGGGACGAAGAACTAATAGTAAGTCTATCTTTACTAACTGCCTGCTATCTTCTATTCTTTACTACTGTCTCAAACACCATGAACACGGTAAAAATAGTACTCACAACCACCATACGTTTTGTTAAATTGTGTCAAGCTAGATTTAATTGTCAACTGCAAGACTTTTAGCTCAAATAGAAACATCAAAGGAAAAAAGGAAGCACCAGATAAATCTTGGTCAATAACAATACCAAACCAAGAGACATGTAAATCTAATATATACACAACATCGATGATTGTACTTACAAGAAAAACTAAAACCATCAAATATGATAGACTGGTATTGACATATCTATGTAACACCCTCCTAACTAACTCATATGCATCAGAGACAAACACTGGTCCACCAAAATACCCATGTGGATCATGCAAAAAAGCAAGCACTTGGAAACAAAAAGTTGTATGCTGTGACAGCTGTGATCAATGGTACCATATAAATTGTCATGGTATCGACAACAAAATGTACAAAATACTTAACAAAAGCAACCTATCATGAGAATATATAAACTGTGGTATGCCAAACTTCTCCACAACATTCTTCAGTAGTACTTTCCCTGAATTGTCAAATACTTACTCAGAATTAGAAACAAGCATTAATTCTGACAAAGAAATTATTGATATAGGATTACCGACACATTCTTCATCACCAATCCAAAAAAATCAAATCAAAAAGAAAAAAGACAATCGTATAGCAAAAAACTCAGAACCACTAAGAGTACTTATGATAAATGTTCAGTCAATAAGGCACAAAAACTGAAATAGAACTTATCATTGACTCTTGTAAACCAAGCATCATATTTTGTACCGAAACATGGCTCTCCAATGACACCTCTCCATATGAATACATCGCAGCCTCCAAATACAACATTTATACAAAAAAAAAGCCAGAAAAGATGGCTATGGGGGAGTGTTATTGGCGATCTCAAACCAGCTCACATCTACACAAATCACAAAAACAGGTACCGACCTAGACCGCGATACAAATTGTGAAAATATGTAGGCGAAAATTTCATATGAAGGAAACAAATCACTATACTTATGTTTCTACTATCGATCACCATCCGATAAAGGAAAATCCTTAGGACAATAGTCTGATGTAAAAAAACAAACCCAAATATCTGGGTAAGTTGCGATTTCAATCTTGGCCACATATACTGGAAGCCACCAGCAGTCATACCTTGTAAACCTGACGCTTCACTACACCAACAGCTCCTTGACATATTAAATGACAATAACGTGAGCATAGGTAGTAAACAAGAACACCAGAAACGACACAACACTAGACCTGCTGTGTATGACCAATCCATCATTTGTCAATCGAGTCGAAGCACTACCACCAATTGGAGCGAGCGACCATGACATCGTTTACAGTGAAATAAATATAGAACTGCCTCAAAATAAACAACAGGCTCTTAAAATGTTTTTAAATTACAAAAAGGCAAATTGGAACCAAATAGAAAAGACCTCACTAGCACATACACTCAGCTAAAACAAGATCAAAATAACACGAGTCTCGATGAACTATAGAATACTTTCAAGACAAACATCCAAAAGTCTATCGATAAGAATATTCCTAAAAAAAGCATTAGCCATCAATCAAAACTACCTTGGGTAAATAACCAACTAAACAAAAACTGATTAACAAGAAAAACAAGCTCTACAAAAAGAAAAAAACGAGATCCCAAGTACAAAAAACATGTCAAGAAATTAAAACCAAGCTCTAAAAAGAAATGAGAAACTCTTACTGGCAATATATAGAAAATATGATCTTTGATATTGAAATAAAGGAACCAGACCAACCATGCTTTAAAAATACACAAAAAGCTATATTCCTATATATAAAGCCAGAAAAATGAAAATACCGGCATAGCTCCTCTAAGAAGTGAAGGTACATTGCACTCAAATGCTTCTGAGAAAGCGAAAATACTGAACAAACAATTTCAGTCAGCTTTTACATCTGAAGCAAATACTGACATTCCAGATAAAGGTCCTAGTATTCATCCCAAAATGACAACCATAACAATATCTAGGGATGGTGTTTATAAACTTATCAAAAACATAAACCCTAATAAAGCCACTGGTCCTGATACCATCGAAGGCAAAGTGCTCAAACAAAACATTGAGATATGTACAGACATCCTCACATTAATATTCACCAGATCATTAGAAACAGGAAAAGTACCATCTAACTGGAACCTCGCAAACGTCACACCTGAATTCAAAAAAGGGGACAAAAAACCCAGGTAACTACAGACGTATATCCTTAACATACATAGCTTGCAAATTACTTGAACACATCTTTGCAAGCAGCATGATGCAACATCCTGAAACTAATAACACACTGTATGAATTACAACATGGATTTAGGGCAAAGCGATCATGTGAGTCTCAAGTTATCTCACTGATGCATGAATTATTCGAAAACAATGACAAAAACATACAAACAGATCTCATAATCATGGATTTTGCCAAAGCTTTTGACAAGGTACCACACAAAAGATTACTATATAAAATGAAATACTTTGGCATATCAGATCAAATCATAAACTGGGTCGAATCATTTCTTTCAAACAGAACTCAAACAGTACTTTTAGAACACATGTCATCTTCAAAAATACCAGTCACTTCAGGTGTGCCACATGGTACATTGCTAGGACCTATACTCTTCCTTTTTTTGCATAAATGACCTTCCGGAATACATCAAACATAGCAAAATTAGACTATTCGCAGATGACAGTATAATTTACAGACAAATTAAATCTCAAAACGACTGCCTCAAGCTTCAAGAAGATCTAGAAGCTGCCATACAATGGGAGCAAGACTGGCTCATGTCTTTCCACCCAGACAAATGCAACATAATGAACATAACAACAAAGAAAACTCCCATCCACTTCTACTAAGGCATGTATGGGCACATATTAGAATCAGTAAAACATGCTAAATACTTAGGTATTACAATATCTTCAGATTTAAAATGGAACACCCACATTCAACAAACAGCCGCCAAAGCAAACAAATCTTTATATTTTATCAGAAGCAATTTCAAAGTCCAGTCACATAAAATAAAAGAAAGAGCATACCAAACCATCATCAGACCCAAATTAGAAAACTGCTGTACTGTTTGGGACAAGCGAAAACATACGATCATTAGAAAATGTACGGAGATGAGCAGCAATGTATGCATGTAACAGACATCACAACACAAGCAGTGTGTCTGAGATGTTAGACACCATGACATGGCAAACATTACAAGAACGCCGGCTAAGAACAAGGCTAATAATGTTTCACAAAATTACAAACGAAAATATTGTCATTCCTTCACAAAATTTATTAAAAAAGAGTCAGTCCAACACAAGATCCACCAACAAAGATGCCTACAGACAAATCCAATGTAACAAGGACAGCTACAAATTTTCTTTCTTTTGTCAAACAATTAAAGACTGGAACAAATTATCCTCAGTCATAACAAAAAACACTACCACAGAAACCTTCAAGGATGCACTCACGCACGATGTGCTCCTTGGTACATATCCACACATGAAGTAATCAGGCAATCATGGTTTTATTTTAAATAAAAAATAAAAAATGTAATATTAGAAAAATCTACATAAAAACGAAAACTCTAAAAACAAAGAAAAATTGTAAAAATTAATAATATAACACATATATACAAAAATATGGAATACGTCTATGTTTAACTATATTTATAAATACATAAATTTGAAAAAAATTTACCAGGAAAGAAAATATCAGTTTGATGATTTTCTGAAACTAAAGAAGAAGAAGACTAGAATAGGCGTAAAAATTGTGTGATGGTTAAAGCCGAATAACTCCTAAACGAAGTTTGAAATTTTAACAATCAACACGAACTTATTTTCACAAATACAAACAACAATATACTATTTAAAGTAAAATAAATAATGCGCTCGAGCAATTCAATTGATAAGTTTTTTTTTGGGTACTACAAACTGAAAAAAAACATGTCTAGAAAATTGAAAAAATAAATAAATATGAAATTAAAGAAAAAAATTCTGATTGTTTCAGTTCCTTCTTTAACAAAATTGAGAGAAACAACCAAAGAACCACACTGACAACTTGTTTACATACAGCGCCACTAATGAGTCTTATACAGACGAAATGCGCGTCTGGCATGTAAAATTATTAGCCTGGTATCGTTGATGAGTAATGTGATCGGATTAGCCTGAATTTATTATTTTAACGCAGATACCCGTATTGTCAATAATTGTCTTTTACTTAGTTATTTGAACGCATCAAATTATACAATTCATTTAATTGAGTTTGACAATATGAAGTGGTTTCTCGTTAGAAAAAAAATTGAGGACCCCAGTCAAGCTTGCAAATAATATGTGAAAGTAATTTAGAGACGAAAGAAGGACGGGCGGATGGACGGACACAAAGATGGACCAACAGATTGACCTAAAGAGGGGAGAGTGTCATAGGTGTGGGGCTTTGAAGCTATTCCAAAATAATAATAAAAAAAAACTAAAAATGATAAAGACTATGATTTATTTATTTTCTTCTAAGAACTGTTCACACATTTACAGTATCGTGGATAGCTTATGGGAATAAATCTAAGTTGAGGAACATAATCCATGTCCTCATCAACCACAAGAATCCATGTGTGGTAATCGTCATCCCTCTGACAGGTTCCTGATGTACAACTGGCGCTTGCTCTGAAAATATAACAGATCCCACTGAAAACCATAATTTCAAGGGATGTCCTTATTATTGACAAATGTGCTTAGTAATCTCTATATTCATAGTATTTGGAAAAACCATGTCTTGACTAAAGCACGTATCAGACGACATCAAATGTTTATGCCGGTTTTTATTGATTATGATAATTATTTCAGTCAAGGTGGGCTTATATTGTGTTTTAGCTAGGGTTTGTCTGCTACAAGGGAAAACAATAAACATATGGAATTATGGTAACTATTGTTTCAAATAAACAACTAAAATTATAATTAGCTGTTATGAAAATGTCTTTCAATTCATAATTTGTTATTCTTAAAGCGTAGCGGGTTATTTAAAGTGTGCACCACATTTTTTATGTTATTTCGAATAGGCAGAAATAATATTAATACAGTCATTCCTTATCATTTAATTATAAATTCCATTTAAAAACGGAGTAAATCATGAAAAAACATTGATGACGCCACGATCACATGACAAAACGTCTTTGAGCTGATAAACAAAACACTGTCAGCCAATCAGAAGACGCGTTAGAACCAAAATTAAATTATTTTAGGATGGACGGGGTAAATTATCGTAGGGTAACAATGTATTAATTTATTTTTTCAATTGGTAAATCAACACTTGACTACTTCAAGGGTTTGATAGATGTGTTTTTCTTTTATTCTTAGAGCCAATAAAATATCTTAATAGTCCGTTTGAAATCTATTAATCTTCAAAATTGATTTATAAAAGTAAAAATTTCATAGATAACAACTGCATTTGCATTCCATATTTTTAAGCATTATGCTTGCTGACCTATCATTCCGTATATATCCGGTACAGATTTTTTGTCGAGCCTGCAACTTTCGTTGCAGAAAGCTCGACATAGGGATAGTGATCCGGCGGCGGCGGCGTTAGCTAACTTCTTAAAAGCTTTATATTTTAAAAGGTGGAAGACCTGGATGCTTCATACTTTGTATATAGAAGCCTCATGTTACGAACTTTCCATCAGTCACATGTCCAATTTTCTTGACCTCATTTTCTTGGTTAAGTGACTACTTGAAAAAAAAAGATTTTGTAATGTGAAATTCTCTCTTATTATAAGTAATAGGATAACTATATTTGGTATGTGCGTACCATGCATAGTCCTCATGCCGGTCAAACAGTTTTTACTTGACCTCGACCTCATTTCATGGATCAGTGAACAAGGTTAAGTTTTGGTGGTCAAGTCCATTTCTCAGATACTATAATCAATAGGTTTAGTATACATGTATTCTGTGTATAGAAGAACTGTAAGGTGTACATGTCCAACTGGCAGGTGTCCTCTGACCTTGACCTCATTTTCATGGTTCAGTGGTCTAAGTTGAGCTTTTAAGTTTTTGTCTGTTTTTCTAATACTATATTTCCCTCAGTTTTAGTTTGTTACCCCGATTTTGTTTTTTGTCCATAAATTTACGAGTTTTGAACAGCGGTATACTACTGTTGCCTTTATATGCAATAGGTCAACTTCACTTGGTGTATGGAAATACTTTATGATCTACATGTCAGTCGCGCAGGTTTTATTTGACCTTAACCTCATTTTCATGGTTCATTACTAAGTGTTAAGTATTTGTGTTTTGGTCTTTTTTTCTTAATTTATAAGCAATAGGTCAACTATATTTGTTGTATTGAAGAATTGTTAGCTGTGCATGTCCGTCTGGCATCTGACCTTGACCTCATTTTCATGGTGCCCTGATCAATGTTTAGTTTTCTTTGTTAATGTTGAGTTTATGTGACAGTTGTAATAAAGCTTTATATTTAGAACTATCAACATAATATCAATGATTAGTAAAGAAGGCGAGACATTTCAGCGTGTGCACTCTTGTTGATTAAAGTGTTATTCTACTATCAATTTGTTGTTTACTTGTAACGGTCCGGAAGTATACTGTTACACCAATGAGAGGTTAAACTAGTTATAAAACAAAGTTTACTCTACAATTTGCCAACCAAGATATGCCTGTACCAAGTCAAGTATATAACAGTTGCTTTCCATTCGTTTGATATGTGCGGGTTCTTGATTTTCCCTTTTTATCGGATATGATGATTGTGATTAAAGGATCTTTCCGTTTCGAATTTTTCTTGGAGTTCGGTATTTTTATTATTCTATTTTCATATTAGACCATCTGCAACTGTTTTTTACAATTTGTTATTATATTGTATTGTAGCACCGGTATGTAGATTAGGGGACGGTTGATATCTCAATTATATGTTTAATCACGCAATATGCTATCAGTAAATTGAAACCATAATAAATATTATTGTTGTGCGTACATTTACATTCACGGTACTACCATCGATACCTTTATCCAGGCATTGCACAAGGTCCTGTTTTTGTTCTGATTGTTAATGACGTCTTAACACTAAATCAGGTGGATATTGTTTGTAAACTGATTTCTTATCTAGTCTTAGTAGATACATGATTGTTTTTATTAGTTGATATTGCCTTTTAACTAGCTGTTAGTACTGTGAGTATTTACACATATGTATACTATTAGTTATCTTGGTGTAATCAGGGGTGTACAGAATTTTACACCGTTGTTGAAAATTCATACACCCTGAGGCGCAGCATTTTCTTAATATTTTTTTTTCTTTATTTTGGCAAAATTTTATTTTTATTTTTTTTTTGGCAAAATTTCATTTTTTTTTTTAAATTTGGCAAAATTTTATTTATCCCCGGGTGAACAAGGGTGGGGTGTTATTTACACCGGGATAGTCAACCAATCAGATTGCAGTATTTTTGCTGCATAAGAAATAATTTGTAATATTCAGTATTTGTCGTTTGTTGTTGTGATTCATCAGTGTTTCTCGTATCGCATATAGATTATATCGTTTGGGTTTCCTGTTTCGATGGTTTTACACTAGTAATTTTTGAGGCCCTTTATTATTTGCTGTTCGGTGTGAGTCAAGGCTCTGTGTTGAAGGCCGTACTAAGAACTTTAATGGTTTACTTTTACATATTGTGACTTCGATGGAGAGTTGTCTCTTTGGCACTCACACTACACCTTCTTATATCTAGTTTTCTTAATGACATTGTTTCATATAGGAGCCTTTTATAGTCGACTATACAGTATCGGGGGTTTTCTCAGTGTTAAAAGGCCACATGTTTCCCTATAATTGCTTACATTTACTTAAATTGATTTTTTAGTTGATAGTCTCATTGATTATCATACCATCTCCTTGTATTTATTTCATATCAAAGTTGTGGTGACATCAACTAAAAAGTAAAATCACATTAACACCGAACTCCGAGGAAAATTCAAAACGGAAAGTCCCTAATCAAATAGCAAGCTATAAAGGACCCTCAAAAATAACTAGTGTAAAACCATCAAAACTCAAACCGACGGTAAAAACGAGAAACTATAAATACTTAAACTGAACCACATCAACAAACGACAATCAAAGGACACCTGGTTCCTGACTTAAGACAGGTGCAAACAAATTCAGCGGGTTTAAAGGTTTTAATAGGCACCAACCTTCACCCTTACCAGAAACAAAAGTGTAATATCACAACATAGAAACACACTATACAATATAAATTGAAATGGCTTAACTTAAAAGACATGAACACAAACAAGTGAACATACACTAGACGATTAAATTTTATCTATAATTACACCTTATGTAAGAATCCGGGGTTTTGATTGGTTAATAGCCAGTGTATTTTTCACCAATTTACTGTTATCAAATGAATATCGTTCATTTTTAACGCCGCCGGGGTATTTGCTAAAAGGATATGCCTTTTTTACCCTCTCTGCCGTGGTATTTGCCAAAAAATACTCTATCCGACTGGACGCTTGTAACGTCACGATCATCAATGCGTTTTAGTACATTAACATTCGGTTTAATTAAACAGATATATCATGTTATTGAGGGGTATTTGCGAAAAATACCAGTCTTGAGAATGAATTTCCCTCGCCTTACGGCTCGTGAAATTTAACATTCTCTCGACTGGTATTTTTCGCAAATACCACTCCTTAACATGATATATCTGTTCATGACACATTGTTTACACAAAATCAATAAAATAAGGGGTGAAATGTTAAAACAATATTATAATTAGAAAGACAACGATAACCGGGAAAAAAAATGATGTACACAGGCAAACAAATTTTTGTTTGTTTGAAGGTATACAGTAATGAAGAACAGATTTTTTTTACAAAACAAATAATTGTATTGCTCATAGTAAAAATGAGAATGTGCTATCCCGTTTGAAAAAGATTTCTACAGTACAACCAAACTTCAAAACCAAATCTTTTATATCTATGACAGAATTTAGTAAAGGTTTTATGTAAATCCCTGGATCAATTATTTTCCAGTGAATTACGCATAGATTACGTTCATCAAAATCCAAAACGTCACAATAGACACGGGCATAGCGAACGAGTTGTGATATATAAACACCGTAAGATGGTGCCAAGGAATATCTCCATCCAAAGAAGAAAAATTACCAAATAAGTATATATTTCCAAATTGATGAAAGAGGGGCGAAAGATTCTAAAGGGACATACAAACTCATAAATCGAAATAAACTGACAAAGCCATGGCTAAAAAAGAAAAAGACAAATAATATTACACAAGAAACAACATAGAAAATTAAATCCTAGCAACACGAACCAAACCAAAAACTGGGGGTGTTATCAGGTGCTCCGGAAGTGTAAGCAGATCCTGCTCCACATGAATCTTTATAGGGATAGCATAGTGTATGAGCACAATAGCAAAATGACAAAACGAACCAGTGCATTAGTCGATTATATTTATTTAGTAGCTATTTGTTCAAATTTCAAAACGATAGATTATCTTACTTAAACTTCAAAATGTTTTACGCATAATAAAATATTAATACATCAAATCTTGAATACACAAAACATTTATGTGATCTTAGTTTTGAATATTTACTTACGGACAATCTCCAACGAACAAAAATTGCCATCCACCCGTTGGGTGATATACTTCGTATTCCTTTCTATTGTAATCCACTTTTAATGGAGCAACCGCAGAAAACGCACTGTTGTAAAAGTAAGAATATAGCATTACACTGGATTATTTACTCATGAATAGGTCATTGCAATTAGATATACATACTGATTAAAAGAAAATAATAGTCAATAAAATACTACAAGAATAATTAAATCTATTAACACTAAGTAAACTTTCTTAGTTGAAATTGACAATTTCTTGAAATTTTATTTTCTTAAACATTCGATTAAGTTTTACTCACGTTGAACAACATGCCGAACATTCAGATCTTTTAACATGAATGTTGTCAAACCAACGATTTGGTCGCTTTAAACACGATGCTGGTTTAGTATATTTAGTCCAGAATACTTTTACTGCTTCTGGCTTGATGTGTGCTGTAGGATAATCATTTTCGCTATTTTTAAAATTCATTATTTGATTTTCGGTAAATGCCATCTTTTGAAACACACGTTTGTTTGTAGATAACCATCTATTTGATTCGTTGCTTAAACTATTTGAGCAAAGTAACATTGCTGACCACAGCACTATTCTGACTTTAAACATGGTTCTGTTTGTTCCTTAAGTAGCTGAAACACGTATGTAAATTATAAATAAATTGAAGGAGCAATGAAAATTAGACATAATTCATATAAATTAATGAAATATGTTTTTAATAATATTCTTTGGAAAATATTATGTAAATTAATATTTCGTTACATGATATGAATAATGGTGTCTTTATACCTTACTTAAATGGCTAATGTTCGATGTTCATCCAACCTGTATTGCTAATTGACCAGTCATCATATACACTTGTATGTTTTGAAATTTAAAAGGAAAGCATATTTGTTCAATGTTTATATTTGTGAATTGTGCAGAATACGAAGTAGTGTGGTATATATAGTCAGGCATTTTCAAATAGGTTGTGAACACAAAGGATATAACACCGATTATTAAATTTGATATCAGTGTATGCATTATTTATCTACCAGTTTCATTAAACAGCCATAGCTTTGTGAGGAAATCTTTCGTATTTAAAAACAACTCCAACATAAGAGATATGAATTAAGTAGAGGGGTGAAAGATCCCATAGGGACGATCGAAAACAAAGTGACAATGCCATGGCTAAAAAAGAAAAAGACAATAGTACATAAGACTTCGGCACAACATAGAAAACTAAAGACTAAGCAACACGAACCCAACTAAAAACTCCGGATGGGTAAGCAGATCCTGCTCCACATGTGGCACCCGTCGTGTTGCTCATGTTTTTACAAAACTGGTTAATAGTAAAATAATTCGATAGGTCACATTCGTTTAAAGGGAACGGTTTGTAGTTGCGACATAAGGAAATATCCATTATCATCTGTGAAACGGATATTCCGTAACGGTCAAACAATTCGTGATTTCGTCCGTAAAATTTACGAAGGGATGATCTCAACTTCACCATTTGGAACTCTTGATTTAATAGCATCTGTGGGAACAGCAACCCTCTATCAAGAAAATTATAATAGGAAATACAAGCCGGGGATAATCTTATCAATTGGGAGAAATATACTCCGTATGTAGGCACTGCTGGGATGTTGCTACATAGAAATCGAAAGTTCACAATTAAGAAGCTGAAATCATCTCTTATGTCGTACAATTTTGTTTTCAACCGACCCTCATAGATGTGAGTCAAGATATGGGACAGACTTAACAGTATCTTTTGTATCCTTTATCTCTAGTTCGATGCGATAGATGCGTTCAACATTGTCACCAAATTTTGAACTATTTAGTGATAGAACATCATCTATATAGCGGCAAGTAAAGTTAAAGAATATTACTAGCTTCTTTTCTTTCTTCCTAAGAAATTCCTTTATGAAGTCAGCCTCATAAGAATAAAGGAAGAAGTCGGAAAGAAGAGGAACACAATTGGTTCCTTTGGGAATGCCTTTGAATAAGTCACCTCCAAACGTAACAATATGTTGTCAATCAAGAAATCAAGCACCTTGATAATGTCAGTTTCAGAGTTTTTTGTTTGAATCAGAGTGATTCTTTATCCCTCTCTAAGACAAGATACTTGTATCTACGTTGACTGTTTATATGACTTTTTATAAAGCAAAGAAAAACCACATCTTGCAATTTGTCTTTTAGATTGGAATTGGGTATACTTGTGTAAAGTGTAGAAAGGTCAAATGTTTTAATCCTGTGAAGACACAATCTCCATGTTTGTTTTCAGTAAAATGTCATTAATTGGAGTGGTGGTCTTTTATATTACACGAAAGATACAAGTCTTAAGAAATGCGGTTTATTGGCTCATTTAATTTTCTTCGTCGTATTAAAAAAGGCAGCAGAAGTATACTGCTGTTGAATAGTCATAATTTGATTACTAATAATCGTTATTGATAATGGAAAAATATTTAATTTGTTTCACGTCCGAAATTGTATACTCTCTTTGTGTTCATAATGCCCGCGTCACACTATCCCGATTTTTATATACGATGGACACCCGAATGCGAAAATTGTAAGTTCATACGAATGTGATCCCGATCTCGTTACAATACCAGAAAGTGACCGAAGCAAGTACGATGAATAACGAAGTCTATACGATGGTGTCGAAATTATATACGATAGCAAAAGATGGCCATACGAAGGTTAACCTAAGACGGGTATTTAAGCTTCATATCTCAGCCGAAGCCTACACGATGGATCACGAAGGCTACACGATGGATTACGAAGGCTACACGATGGATAACGATGATGGCGCGATGGCCATACGATGTCTAAAAGACGTCGTGTACAGCTTACGATGCATTGAAATTATATGCCGAAGGCATCACGCGTTTTAAATTGTTATGGACACTCTAGAACCAAAATGCTTAAAACTTGGTATGGTGTTACTCGTTAAGAATATCTTAAGCGCTATTGACTTTAAAGTTCAAAGGTCAAGGTCACAGTGGCAGTTGTATCTACCTCATGAAAAGCTCTGATTCCTTTTACGGATTTGGCTATACTTTTGGACCTTTTGGATTATAGCTCTTCATCTTTTATATAAGCTTTGGATTTCAATTATTTTGCCACGAGCATCACTGAAGAGACATGTATTGTCGAAATGCGCATCTGGTGCAAGAAAATTGGTACCGTTAATTCTATTGTAGTACAAGGCAATATCACTTGTGGACACTCTAAAACCAATATGCTTCAAAAGATTTTAACCACATTTGGTATATTGTTCCTCCTTGTAATGATCTGACATTTTTTATGTTCAAGGCCAAAGGTCAAGGTTATGCAGATGGACTTGTTTTTTTCTCCTTTAAATAGCATAATACACAGGAAATTGGTTGCTCACTTTTTTACCTGCTGGTTCTAAAGACAATATTAAAGGTATTTCCAGTTACTGAATGTTTTGGTTGATTTCTAAAAAATATAGCATTTGTATCAAATATGCATATTCAATTTACCATTTTCTGCATGTGTCATATACAAATATAGTGTCCATATTTGTTCTTAATATGTTACATACGAGGGAATGCCACGCTCGGCATTGCCTTGTTTGAACTGTAAAATGTGTGCACTAGTCTGAATAATCACCCATAATTATGCCCATGTTTACTGATCTATCTTAAAGGTAAGGTAATGGGTTCGTGATCCCTTTTATTAAAAAGAGATCTTTCCAGCAGAATATCATAATAATATAGACAAAAGGAAGGATGTGAGGAAAGCAACAAATGCGGCAAAATATGACATATAGAAAACAAAATGGTTATGGAGTAAACATTCGTGTGACAACAACTCAGACGATACATCAAAATTCAGAATAATGAAGAAAAAGTTGGTTTCCCAATACGTGTACCTGCAGTGTTGGTGTATTATGCGCGTTTATGATTTTAATTATGTTACTTGATATGAAAAATTGACAAAAATTTTTATTTTACTTGTAAAAGTAAATCCTGAGCCTGCAATAGCTGCTCTTCTTGTTCCATTTGAATTAATAGAAACAACGCTGTCGCCCCTCTTGTTCTCATAGAATCATATGATATGAGCTCCATGTTTTGTGAACGTCTTTCTTAACTGTCGTATTAAACTGACCAGTGCATATCGCGCATGGCACTTTAAATGTATTTTAGCGGGAATATTAACTTACATTTAGCTAGATTTATTGCCGTTGTAGTTCCATCTTGTCGCCTTCGTACTTTTATTCGATGGCAACACGACGGGATTACGAGGTCTTCACGAAGTCGTGTTGCCATCGTAAGACCTTCGGATAGCTTCGTGATTCATTCGTGTAGACATCGTAATGTCAAAACTGCCCGATGGAAACACGAATGCAATACGATGTTCAAAGATGCATTCCGGGGGCCATTACGATGGTGAGGATGGTGATACGAACTTAATACGAACCCTCAACATCGGACGCACCTTCGGGGATTTTTTAACATGTTAAAAAATTTAGAACCCTTCCCGAAGTTGTCCCCGAAGGCTAGAAAAAGTGGCCGATGGTTCTACGATGGTTAAAGATGGCACTACGAATATCCTGATCTGGATACGATCAGTCCCGATTTTGAAAATTTCCATAATCGTGTTGCCATCGGCGTAAAAATCGGGACAGTGTGACGCAAGCATAAATAAAAATATTTCAACATAAGAAAATACTATCTTTTGAAAACGACTGAATGAACATGCATTACTGCTTACAGTTACTTGATGCGACAAATTCCATATATATGCATGTTACAGCTACCACAAGATATTTATCTCCATAGAAAGATGCAATTATATTTTTTTTATTTTTTTATAAACTGCTATATAACTAAAAACAAATAAAAAGAAAACCAACTGATTATACTTATCAGGAATAATAACAAAATTATCAATGTCAGTGTACCTGTAAAACATAGTATCAACATCTTTGAAAAGAGAGGCACATCTACATTATATGATTAAAGTCTTAAATTCAATTTAAGGGATGTTTTTATCTTATGTTTCTTTCTTTAACTCTTAAGAAATTGATAAGGAACGGAAAAGGGCTACATCTGCAAGCAGTTTACACCAATAGTATATGCAAGCCGATTTAGATTTGAAAAAGGAAATGTCTATATTATTAAGTCTTTCCACTTTTCTGTGGAAAGACTTATTGTTTTTGTTCTGATTATTATTATTTTTTTTCCCGCCACATTCTGAAATTTTTGTTTCGCAATATGTCGCTTAGATATTTTGTATATTGTATTGTATAGTTTATACGGTTTTAAATCTCACCCTGCTAAGACGAGCAATTTTCTTTGTAAGAGTTATCTCCCTATTCACTGTTTATCATCTGTGTGCATCTCCTTCGTAACAAAAAAAGATAGCGACAAAATTCTTTTTACAAATTGTTCGTTACATCCTAAGGAATTTTTGGCTCATTTGGAGCGAAGCGATTAGATGAAATTTTATAGGAGTTATCTACCTTTACAAAATAAATTTGTCGGTATGTGTTTTCAACTCATAAACAGTTAACCGTATAAGCCTGGGATATTTTTATTTGAGGCCCCTATGTCCTAACTTAGAAAATGAGGTCAAGGTCAAAGGTCAAGTTCTCAATTGTGACTTTTGCTTGTTTTTGCATTTTCTCCGATATGTAAGATACATATAAAAGACTGTGAAAGATACATATAAAAGAACAAGTGCAAAAAGTCTGCTTTATTGTAATGAAGATATGCTACATTTAGTCTGATACAATTTAATGGCATCTTATAGGAGTTGGTGCCCCTTAAATGTTTTGATATGAGGTTATTTGATTATAACTTCAACTAAGTTCATTATAAAGACATTTGACCTTTAACAAAAGGTAAGGTGACAAATGACCTTGAAAAATGACTACCGGAAGTGACCTTGAGAAAACCGGAAGTAGTTTTTTTTGCAATTTTTACATATAAAAATACTCAGAATCCATATACTTTGTCATATAGATACATAAACTGATTACTGACGACTGAAAATGACTTCGAACAAACCGGAAGTGGCCAATTATCTCCCATTCTACATACAAAAGTATATAGAAACTATATATTTTTGGAATCAGTGTGAAAGAAGCTATCATATGGGACCGGAAGTAGCATATTATCTCCCTTATATCACTCGAAAATATAATTAAACCATTATTTATCGCATCAGTATGAAGAAACTATCTTATCAAAATTTCTTTGATGTGGAAAGACTTTCAATTGTTCTCTGAACAATTGGTTTTTAATTCCCTTTTTAATTAGAAATTTCAATTTTAAAATTGTTTTGCACATTACAAGAAAAACAATTCGGTACAATTTTGTACTGAAAACATTCAGTATGTGCACTCGTGTCGCATCTATCCGATAAGATATGAAGGTTGTGAGACACTGTTAAAACCTCTATGAAAAATATGTTGTCACAGCATTCAATATCACACCAATATCGTTTTCGTGCGGAATCCCTGTGGTGAAGACACAATGTCCTACCATTTGACGTTGAAGCTTATTACTATGTATATTTGAAAATATGAATAATTGTAATACTAATATCATCAATACCCATATAATACAAATGTAAAAGAAGAGTAAAAGATACCAAAGGGAAGTTAGCAAACTCATAAGCGGAAATTAAACTGCTTTATCATCGCAATTACGTTAATAGTATTTGTCAGTCTGGCAAATGCTCTAAAACATCTTTCCAAATCACTGAGATCGAATCTGTTAGCATTCCGGACATAATAGGTACTGTCAACTATTATTGTAAATAAGTTGTGAATACAAAATAAAATCACAACATCTATTACGAATTTAAAATCAAATGTTATTTTTTAGAAAAAGGAACTTCAAATGTTGATTGATATCGAACACATATGAAGAATAATGTATATAAATGTTTTTTAATATTGAAATTCATCTCACTTAAAATATATTTTAAGTCAAATCAGATGGTTATGCTAAAATAAATACATTCATCAGAATCAAATTATTAGATCAAGTATTTAATGAACCATTAATGAAGGACAAAAATCATTTACGTAACAGTTATTTTATGTGAATGTATAAAAATGAAATATTTAAAATACATCAATACTTCGTGTTTACAACTTACCTCTCTTTACTAGATAACAAATAATGATCTGATAACCGTGAACATACGTATTTATAAGTCGTATATTAAGTCCTAAGGCAAACGATCATCGCTGGAATATATATAATACCTAATGTAATATGATTTTATAGTTTCCGGTTTTTTTTGTTTAAATCGTTAAAATTAGTTACAAAAACATCAATTTACAATAATCTCTATTTTTAATTTGGTCATAAAACTATACTTTTTTAACAGTTGCTTGATCTAAAATTAAAGTTTTTGACGATGAAATTTAAATGCCTACCATGTATCAAATGTAGTTATATGTGTAAACACGGAAATAAGACAGTAAACATGGATGACTGAACAAAAGACCCAGGGTACTAACAGATTTGTTTGTTTTAGCAACGATTGACCAATCATGACAATTTATAGTTGAAATAACTGCGTCACATACATTTTAACAATTTTAATAATGTATGAGAAAATATCTAAAATTGTTTTCGGATCGCTAGACAAATATATGTAACAACTTGTATTAAATACCATGGTTGCCTTTAGTTAGTATATTTGACGCGCGTGATATGCACATGTATACCTACATAAGATTGATTGATTGTTGGTTGCTTAACGTCCAGTGGCAAATAATTTATGTATTCCAAGGACAAGAACAAGTTAACAATAAATACAAAAGAAAGGTCTTACAATAGACGCTATACAGAATGAAGGTAGGGAAAATTTAAACTGCCACGGGCAAATGGGTGTATATTGGAAAGAGACATAATTTAGCCTTTGAAAAAGGCCACCTACCCACCCCTCACACAGTTGTTGCAAGGGTTCTTAACGTACAAAGAGCGTATCACCCACTCTAGACTAGACATTCTGACCGAACGTGGTTGCGTACTTGATACATCCCACAAAGCCAAATTTATGGACGCCCCACTTAGGCGAGGGTTCTACGGGTGAAGACAAGTGGTAAGCATATTGCTTTACTATAGTTATCATTGTTGCGTCTGCAAAAGGATCGTCAGATTCATACCTCAGACCCGATTAAAACAAAATTGTTAGACTAAATCAAAAACATCAAATTCCGAAGAGTTGTGTTATAAGTTGACACGTTGTCATCTTGAATTTTTTCGTGAACATACATCAGCTTTTTCCTTCTCCAAGTCATTGTACTAAGGAACAGATCACTATAAATCTGTTTGTCAATTCCTGATATATTTCAACGAACGGTACACATATAAGCCTCCAGTTTCTTTTAAAATAAAGTCTTACAGACATTGTGTCTTAATTGATCAATTGATTGCATACGATGTTCATGAGTTTTTAAGTACAATAAAATTACACAGTAATAACCTTATCATTTTTGGAACAGTTTTAAGACAATCGATTTGATTACCTTGTATTTGTGTTGTACTGAGACAACTATTGCCCTCAAAGCAGTGATTGTCTTTACACAAAAGTCACCGAGTCTTGTAAACACATAATTTCCTTTGTTAACGTTTTTCTCAACATATTTTCAAAACAAAAACAAAAATCAGACAATAAGTAGAGATGTTAGGAAGTGAAGAAATGGGAGTCTTTGAAATCTCGATAGATTTATTAGTCTGCTTTCCCTACTTCATTCAAAACAAAAGAAATCGCTTTTGTATGTTGATCAGTTTTAGTTAGCATCGTACCATATATGCAGTAGTCATCTAAAGTCTTACAGATGAGTTATAATAAGTATGATATACATCATCTTAAAACACAAAAGAACAGACGTTACAAGTTTGTGGAAAAGGAATTGGCTTTTGAGAGTTTTACAGTTTTTAGATTATCTTCCAGTTTTTAAGATTAATTGAAAAATGCGTCAATGGAATCAAAGTCGTCCTTTAAGAACAAACACGATCTATCAAGAGTCAATTGATGGTTTCGGATTTATATACGAAATTCTGTAGGTATTTATTGTTGAATCTTTTTGCTGTTACATTTGTAACAGCTAAAGTCAATCGAAATAGTTTTCAATTATTTGACAGAAACACTTAAATGATATGTAAAACAAAAATCGTCCTTCAAGGGCAAACAAATCAATCTTGGATAACATTGATAGATATGCAAGATCAACAGATAGACAATTATGCCCATAGTAATTTTTGGCCGTATGGAAAAAAATGTTTCTTATATTGCAAATTTTCGGTTTAAAGCTTGGTAAATTGTTAAAATGCTTGTTCGCCACTATAAGATAGATGGTGTATCAAACACTAGTTATCTCGCCTACAACGATGTTGTTTCGATTCGAAGGGTCTCACAATAGAATATTTTTTGTCATTTCAAAATACTTCTTAATTAACTAGAAATATTTCACAGTTCATTTGCTATATTGTCGTTTCTATAGAAAGTGATCCCGATCGTCAATGCTTCATGTATATCACAGTGCACTTTTAAATAGATTAGGTATGTTCTTCAACTCAATATCATCAGAAACAAGAACAATTGAAGGTAGTTAAACATTACATCATGTTTGCTCGCGTTTTAACTTGATTGTTACAAATGAATTGTTCAACTTTATGCTATCTGTTTTCATTAAATCAAATAAATCCCATAAAATTTATTTAGCGTTCCAACAATTAAAATTTAACTCTTTCTTAAGTGTTAGGAAATTCCAATAGCTAAAAATGTGAATCAATGGTAATCAGATTACAGAGAAGCACTACTATTAACATTGTAGGACTTTTTCTGTATTATTAAGCTAGTTATTCCGTTTATAATTATTTATAACAATAAACTATTCAACAATGACAGTAATAGAGTTGATAAGATACAAAGATCATGTTGCACAGGTTATCTTATAAAACAGTGAAATAAAGAAATAACAGTGACGTAGCAAATTTTATTGTGCTTCCAAACAATTAACAATCACAATTGCTGCCAAGAATAGTACTTTTCTTTAACCACCACGGAGTGTCAATCAGGTCGGACAGTCACCAGTGAATACACTTGATCAATTTTAAAATTCAAAATTATTCAAACAGCGATTCATCTATATGATTTTTTAACGCCGAGTAAAATCATCCATATATACTAGGAATTGTATTTTTAAATATATAATTCCTCAGTATATAACGAAATTATTATTTATTTATTTTTGTTTGGGGGAAAGGGGGTAGATTTTTTTTAACCCTATTGATGTGTAACGATAAATATGGTTTTAGTTGGCCATATATGTCACGTTTTTTAGCGCTTGGTTGTAATATGCACACATACAAATAAAACAAAACGAAGAAACAAAGAAAACAACTATTAACTTGTATACAATTTTCTATATCAGTAATGACCAGTAACTTTATGTCTTCGTTTTTTTGTTGTTGTTAAAGAATTAATACGACACATTTCTTTTACGTATTGCTTTAATGATTTTTCCATTTTAGAAGCTCAAATTGATATTAATAGAAGCAGTCCGTTACACGATAATGAAACATAATCTTAAAGAAAAATCTTCTTTATATAACGCGTCATAAAAATCATAGCTTGATTTCAAAAACAAAAACAATATTTCATTCCATAACGGATGATAATCTACAGAATGTGATGGCGTTGATCGTCTTTGGATATTAAAAGGGGAGTCGTGTGAATGAGACAACTTTCCATAGGCCAAATTGGTAAACCCTGGATTGCATGATGCTCGCTTGGGACAGGCACTTAAAGATAGTGGCGTGGTTTAACCTGTTTGCGATGGTTAAACCCTCTCATAACCTTGAACAGGGTTGTAGTACCACAGTAAGAGAACGAATTGTAAAATTTAGTTTGAAAGAGTTTGACTAATCTGATTGGTACATAGTAGTAAAACACATAATGAAAAAACACAAAGTAATGATCTACAAGTACTCGCAGTAACTTAAAGCTAGTTCAAAGCCCAGTTTAAACTAATTAATAAAACATGTTGTCACAAACTTAAAGGGCGATCAGTACACCGCGATGGATTGAATGTAAAGACGTTATGGGATATCTAACAAAACATGATCATATATAAGTATCGACAGGATGCATGTAGGACTATATAAGTTTTCATATCTGTAAAACAATTCATGTTAAATTATTACTCATTTTGTCAAGTTTTTTGTTTAGAAAATGTTCATGACTGATCATGGTTTTAAAATTTAGTTTTGTCTTAGGGTGAGATGATAGTCAATTGCCAATCCGCCATTGTTTATTCTTTAGTTTTTCTATGTTGTGTCATGTGTACTATTGTTTGTCTGTTTGTCTTTTTCATTTTTAGCCATGGCGTTGTCAGTTTGTTTTCGATTTATGAGTTTGACTGTCCCTCTGGTATCTTTCGTCCCTCTTTGATATCCATTTATTTCATACAGTTTATCAACGTATTTTATAGGAGTAAGACATAAGGAGTAAGATTTGTTAACCTTTCCGGAGCAGCCGACATCCTCTTCTGCCTTTTTTTTTTGTTTATATTGCTCAGACTATAGTCCTCTATGTAGTGTTTCTTGGATATTTTTTGTCTCTTTGTCGTTTTTTATGCCATGACGTTGTCAGTTTTTCTGAGAAAGGAGTTTTAAAGGTCCCATTGGTATCTACCACCACTTCCTTGTGTATCAAGTTATCAATCAATATTAGTACATATATAGACAATATGCAAATATGCAAAGATCATAACTAACTATAATTCTTAAATGTAGACAATATTTCAATCTGGTATCTATGATGAGTTTATTTACAAAAACTGGGTCGATGACTCAGCTAGTTGAGTTTTTCTCCCCGATGGTATCACCAACCCAGTAGTCAGCACTACTATATCGACATTACTTATCATTGATATGGTCATAATTATAAATTGGCTGTTTACAAGACTTTCAATGTTTCGAAAGTATAAAGATTTTCTAACCCAGGAATTATTTACTCTTAGCTGTTTCTGGCAAATCTTTTAAGATTTTTTGGTCCTCAATACTCCTCAACTTCGTTTTTCATTTGGCTTTTTTAGCTTTTTTAATTCGAGCGTCACTGATGAGACTTTTGTTGACGAAATATGCGCCTGGCGAACAATATAACAATCCCGGTCTCTATGATGAGTTAATTTGTAACCTTTAATAGTTATCAAAGGTACCAGGATTATAATTTAATACGTCAGAAGCGCGTGTCGTCTACAAAAGACTCATCAGTGACGCTAAATTCAAAATAATTAAAGAGCCAAAAAGGTAAAAAGTTGAAGAGCATTGAGGACCCAAAATTCCAAAAAGTTGTGCCAAATACGGCTAAGGTAATCTATTCCTGGGATAAGAAAATCCTTAGTTTTTTCAAAAATCATTTGAATTCAAAAGAACAATTTTATGCATTTATATGAATCGTATCTTAATTTATGAACTATATATATAACATCACCGTCAAAATTAGGATGTGATATCCTATTTGTATCAGATCAGATTTGTCTTCAGATACAATGAACCTTCCAAACCAAATTTTTGTATTTACGAAAAGAATGCAGTGACTGGCATTTGAAATTGTTTACAGTACATATGTTTTGTCACGATTACAAGGCTCAAGCCTAGTAAGGTTGAGTATTCTCTGAAGAAATGGAATACGTAGGGGTTCAGGTGAAGCCTCGAACTACAAATACAATGTTAGGTCTCGTAATTGTAATTTTTTGGCAGTAAAATTATGCAATAGAAAGTAATTAAATGATTTCCTTTAAAATTTCAATGAAATATGTTCGTGTCTTCGAGCAATTCTAAAAGTTGAACAACGGATTAGTTTTTCAGAGATATCTAAGATTAAATTTTAAAAGAATAGCACACATTTTCTATTGCATCATCTTCTGAAAAATTAGTCAGAACTTAAATGTTTAAATTTAGAATTCTTCACGTACGACATTGATTAAGTACTTTTGTCATACAAATGCAGCATTATATAACCTAAACTAACTAGAGTCAAGATATTATTTTTTTGAGTTCAGATGGGGACGATATGTTAGTCCCTTCAATACAGTGGTAACAATTTTTTAACGTTATAGTTGCTATAAATGTCGGACATGGTTAATTTATCAACGCCTGTATTAATAAATTTCATTTTTTTGAATAAACCTCTTCATTATCGATGTATAAAAAGAGTCGATACGGATATAAGGTTCTAATTTAGAAACTTCATGGATGGACATTTTAACACATAAATGCACTCTCAATCCTACTTTCAAAACAATTTTCCCTAACCGTTTAAATGGCGTTCTGTCTAACTAATATCACCGAAGGAATAAATGAACCATGTCAACTGTTGTTCTTGAAAATAAGATCATGTACACTTGTGTTCATTTTTGTTATCGTTATGGAAATGTTTAATTCTTCTGTCATACATACAACTAAAAACCAGACAACGTCACGTGACTGGTTGAAACACATTACACAACAGGAAAAATTCAGGTCATATTAAGAAAGAGTTAGTAAAAAACTCTGGAAACAAGCTAGAATAATATTTACTATGAAAACCAAATGATCCCCACTATTTTTATCATTACCCATATATATTGTATGATAGCAATATATGCACTTTTGTACCTACCGACAAAATGTCTAGTCATTTGTTAAGAGACACAAAAGATTTCAACTGAAAATGAAGGTTATGTGAGTGACTCGTCAATCTTTATTACATAGAATGGTTCAAACGATACAATACTGCTTTCTGCAGACGACAGTACAATCTTTTTAAGTCAGATATATCCTAAGATTATTTAATTAAATAAAACAGCTGAGTAAAATGAGTGCACAATGTTTAGATAAAAATGAACAAGTTAAAAAAATAATAATTTTCCTGGCAGCTGAAATAATTATTAGGACAATGCTTGGGTCAAACACAGACAGACATCTGTCTCGGGAAATTGTTGTTGATAACGTTTGACAACTGAAAGTCAAACCATTGAAAGTAAAACCATAATAAATTTAACTTAAAATTTAAATTTACTAATATTTTGCTTTAATCGAAACTACATGACTGTGCAGTTAGATAAAATGGTCCAAGCTTTCTTCAAGTACTTTTTTTAAATGAAACTAATTAAATTATTTTGAAGCTAAATGGATCATACAAACGGCATTGGTAAAAATAAAACAAACGATATTCCAAAACAATATACCCATTCCTTAATGTGTTTAAATCTTTAAGTTCAGTTGTTGGTTCTCTACCATCTAGTCCACATAAACGTTGACAAAATAACATTTCTGGTTTGTAGATTTACATGTGAGAACATCTTGGAGGAAATAACATTTGTCCATAAAAAATGTACTGCTTCTTTTACAATTATGAAAGCTAACATTTTCGTACAGAATTCGCCAAAGGTTTTTGTAATTACATGTGGCAAAGGAAACTAGTTTACAATTTCGTCTTATTAATGACTTGAAAAGCAGTTTCCAGATAAATAAATATCCTGAATAAATCAAAAGCTTAAACACATAAAAAAAATAGATAACAACTATCATATTACTGACATGGAACAGGCATTTTCTGATGTAGTGGTGGGTTGAACCTGGTTATAAAGCTAGCAAAACCTCTCACTTGTCACATCAAATTCCATTATATTGACAACGAAGCGTGAACAAAACAAACAGACACAATAGGTAAGAATGTCAAAAATAGGGGTACAGCAGTCAACATTGCGATATTATCTTTATCACAATAAAAACAAAGAAATAATTAACAAAGAAGCCAAAAAAGGCATAAATTAAATTCAACAACCTCGTCACTTGCTTTCTAATTTTGGTATTTTATTTATGTAATTAAAATCCACCCATAAAGGATCGAAAAATCTAAAGTACTAGATTTACATGAACTCTGACGTAGAATTGCGCTTTTGACAGCAGAATGTAAACGTCACACAGGTGGAGATATAAAATTATTCTGTCGTTCAAAGTATGAAAAGAATATAGTCTATAGTTTTTAGGCATATCATCTGCAGAATGTAAATTACAAGTTTACCTTGTCCTTCTTGTCGCTTATCTATATATGCTTATTGTGTATTTCTTCTAAAAAAAAATAACCCACGTCATTATGTTTAAAATAAACACAAAAGAGCATATAGAAAAAGCATTAGGAAATATGAAAGAAAAGAATTCAAAAATTCTAATAGAATATTAACACAATGGCAGGATGTTTAAGTACAGAGCCACGTAATATGTATCAAAGAAACACAAATGTCATCCGGACAAAGCACATAAGCTAAAATGAAAGGTAATACAAGGGCTGCATAAGTATAGAGTCACGTCAAATGGATATCACCAAAAAACCCTGAACAAACAGTAAAATTAATATTAATAAAGACGAATAAAAGAACACTACAACACGTTATTCAGATGATAAACATCTTCAGTAAGCAGAATTTATTTTCAAGACCATCGTGTATTAATTGTGCAGTTGATAAGGAACAAGGTTTTGGTACCTTCCGATGAACTTTTTTTTAGAAAAAGGACGAGACGTTCTTTAACATACCTCTGGTTCATCAACTTTCTGCTCAGACACTGGTGGCGCTTTACAAAGTCTAAGTAGGAGCTACACGCTCGTGAATACCAAATAAGTTGGGGAATGTATATCCCATATGGAGGTGAAGTAGGCATATTGATACTAAGGTGGGGGAAATTGATCATTTCAGATTAATTTCGTCTTGTTTATCTTTGATTCTGGTACTGAGATTACGGTGTATGTCAAATTCAAAGTCTAAAAATGAGGCAGAGGAAGCCGTATCTGTTGTTTCTTTAATTTCTAGTTCTGTGGGATATTTTTATGGAACCCAATTGGAAAAGTTTGGATTGTTAATGGAAAGAACATCATCAATGTAATAACCTCGCTTCTTTAATCTTTTTTTTTTGACAAATGTGTGAAGGAACTACTATTCATATGAAAATAAGATGAGGTTTAAAAGGAGACGCGCACAGTTTGTACCCATAGGAATGCCGACAATTTATTGAAAAATTCAATAAATACGTTATCGATAAGAAACTAAAGCATAATGCTCACTTGTTCTATTCCTCCATAAAATGAATGGTATATTTAACCGGTAGGTCTTGCCATGGCGGTCAAGAAGAAAGAAAAAGAGAGCGAGGTAGATGGGGACTATATTTTGGCCAGAAACAGACCACCAACACGAAGGGTCGAATTAAACGTCAACATTTAGACAGAACGTCACTGTATTTTTCAAAACATTCCACACTGTCAAAAAGTTACATTGTTTTGCATGGTTTCCATTGCCTGCTTGGAACAGTATTGGTGACAAAATTGTCCTTACCCCTCATACATGAATAAATCATTGGTGTTGAGAACAAATTTAAAGTTAATATTTATTGGAACTATCGATAACATATTGGCAGCGGTAAAAGGTATAAAAAAATGATATTTTTCTTGTATGCATTCAAATTAAGAGGGACCAAAATTTGCTATCTTAGCTATTCTTCTTTAAAATTGTTATTGAAGAAAATATATAAGACTAGGATGACAAGTAATTGTCCGAGCTTTCATTGCGTTTTCTTTTGGGAATTATTTCAAATTTATATTGTACAATAACTTGTATCACAACATGATTGATTCTATTGACATTTTTATGTTACACGCACTGCGTAGATTATTCTTGTACAAAAATGCGTGTTTTGTCGATGTATTTCTTCCAATTTCCTTTCCATTGTGGTGGCATCTTTGCGATGTCAAGTCTAGCTGATTTAGAAATACTAGTGATTTTACGGGATTTTGTATCGGTAATTTTGTCTATAATGGTCATTGTTAGTGCAGCTTCAGCAAGGTTTAATGTAATTAGGATAGCGAATAAAATGACAGTGAAAGAAAAGCGTTTTCTTCGTTTTACATTTCAGACAGTCCTACCATTATAAAGAATTGTTCTGTTTTCTTATATTGCTTTCATGTCAAGAAATGTAGAAACTAACTTAGGAAAGAAGCCAAGATCCAACTATTATTACACATTTTCTAAAATTTCTCAGGTATATAAGTTATAACTTGAATGGTATTCTCAGTTCATGCTAAATAATTCAATTTTATAAATGAGTGATTGTTTCTGAACGTCCAGATTCAAAATTGCATTCATATTTAGAACAAGATCTGAACAAATAAAAAACTAAAAGATAATACAAAAACTAATCAAGGATAATAAGTAGTTATCTCAGATGGTGCCATTAAAACAAAATGCATATATGGATTGGCGATATCTGGCCACAGCTTTTATTCATAATATAGATTCATATAATATATATATATATATATTGGTAGATAGATGTATATGTAGATAGATAAATGATTGGTTACCCGAAGATAATATGGCAACCTTGTAGATAGATAGATAGATAGATAGATATATTAAAATGTAAAGGTGCACCGTGGGATACACGGGTGCTTCAAATTTAGAAAACACCGTGGGATACACAAGTGTAGTCTGTATTATCCAAAAACCTAAAATGTCATAGTTAAAATTAAGATTCTATGCAGCGAATTCTGCCATTTACTGGGAATCTATTTATGAAGCTTAAAGTTCAAATAAAGTCTTGGTATGAACAGCAAACGAGTCAAGATCATCCTTGTCTAATCTGGATTACCACTGCCACGGACAGAAACCTGAAAAATAAATGCAAAAGAGCAGTATCTCACACAAAAAGGAGTGGGAGGGCGGGTTACAAATTTTCCGCTAACAATTAAAAATATACAGCTTGCTTCCTTGGAATTTCTGTAAAAGACTTAATTACGTCACAGAATATTACGTCACTCAAATTGGTAAAGTTAAAAAAATGAAACACTATCTGACAGAGGCCCCAGCGATAACTGAATTTAAGTCTATTAACTTAAATTCCATTATCTCAGATGGTGCCATTAAAACAAAATGCATATATGGATTGGCGATATCTGGCCACAGCTTTTATTCATAATATAGATTCATATAATATATATATATATATATTGGTAGATAGATGTATATGTAGATAGATAAATGATTGGTTACCCGAAGATAATATGGCAACCTTGTAGATAGATAGATAGATATATTTAAATGTAAAGGTGCACCGCGGGTGCTTCAAATTTAAAAAACACCGTGGGATACACAAGTGTAGTCTGTATTATCCAAAAACCTAAAATTTCATAGTTAAAATTAAGATTCTATGCAGCGAATTCTGCCACATTGACGGAGGAAAACAGAGACTCTGTCAACCGCCATAAAAAGGGCGGTTCGCTGCAAAGCTGTGAACCAGATAATTTTGATAGATAATCTCTTGATTTATAGAACAATTGTTCGAAAAATCTTTACGAAAGAAACATACAAAATTAACCAAAACAACAACAAGTCCTATATACATATAGATGATTGTATTTGCATTATTATATCTATAATAGATTGTAACTTATTTGTATATCATATATTGATAGTATCTGTATAGTATATCCTAAATTAGTAGTATCTGTAATTGTATATATATCATATATTGATTGTAACTATATTTGTATATCATATAATATATAACTAGCAAGGAAAAGTGGAAGCACAGTACTTGTTTTGAATAATAATATGTTCAACCACAATTCATTTCCTAAGGATGACAAGTGAACACCATCCGATTGAAAAAATTTTTGATCTGCATAAATATCTGATGTTTAATATAGTAACCCCCACAGCTAACTATAAAAGCGGCAATAGAGTTGTTTATCCTATAGCGACACAAGTCCAACCTTGTGGTCATCAGAATGCCTCCATTTCAATCTAGTCAAAATTTGAGACCATACCAACTTAGAGTTCGGAAACTCCTTCATTATCCATCGAATCAAATTCTTTATTTCATTACGCAAAAACCCAACCTTGGAACTACCCAAGTCATTACCCGCTACATGTAATACTAAAAATTGTGGTGGATCCTCATATTTTTTCATCGTTCTGAGCTGACCTTTAACATTTCTCACTAACATGCCACCCTTGCCTTGCCACCAAATTGAGGCATATAACCGACCCAGACCTAAATTTACCCCACCTGGCCGATCACGAGCTGTCACAAAACCGTGCTTCACTATAGATGATCCTACTATCCATACATTTACAGGATCTCCTACAATACCTATATATGATACAAATGCAATCAACTACTTAAGGCAAATAAATGATACTAAATTCTTATGTAACCCTTGTAAGCATTGGAACTCCAGCGACCCAACCTCATTATTTCACTATCGGATACCCATCCATTGACAAAGTGGTTGCTGCACCAATACGAAAAGAATGAGAACTATATCTGGTTTGATCAATACCAGACAAATCAATAGCCTTTTTTAATAAAGTTACAAATTGATACCTAGATAAAGGACTACCGTCAAAATGACAAAAAAGAGGACCTGGAACTGGGGGTCTCAACTTAATAAACTCACTAACCAAATTAACAGGACAAATGTTAAAATCTGACTGAGGATAAATCCAAATGTTTGAACCTTTACCCAACTGGTCTGTTTTGGACGAAGGAATGCACACCTTAAGCAAACCACTTAAAATATGTATGTCTGATAACTGTAATGTATGGCTCTGTAAACTATTAGTAACAACCAATTCTCCTACCCTAAATAAACCATGAAAAGCAAGTGAAAAGGCAGCTTTAAATAAACTTAACTCATAGCGAGTTTTACAAACACAAGCTAAAGAAAAAATAATAGATTTCAGCATATCTCTGGTTATTGGTAAACGTAAATCATTTTTCTTAGGCCTTAACGTTTTATACCTTCCAAAAGCTTCCGAACCACAAATTTTTGTGTGACGTCCTCATAATTGTTTGCCTTACTAAAAAATCCCAGTCCAGTAACATAACAATTAATTGTTGAATGCGATAATTCATTCTTGAACAAGTATGCAATAAAACTTAACAACTCACAAAGAGGAATAGGCCAATTATTCATTAAACCATAAAGGGATCTAAACTCATAAAAAAGTGCTTGCCCTCTTTGGTATATCTGCAATGTACTGGGTGCTATGGAACTTGCAATCAAACTGGTTACTAAAGGTCTAAAATAACAGTCATAAATTCCAGTGGAATTGGAGCAGGGTAAATATCTGCTGTTGGGGCCAAACATCTGAACGATCCATCTGAAAACGAGAAATTGCATCGGCTATTTTATTTTCAGAACCCGCTATATGCACAGCAGTAAACTGAATGTTATTACGCATGGTTAACAACACCAGGGGACGAATAAGTTTCATTATTTGCTTGTCCTTAGAAGTTCTCTTGTTAACTGTACTCACTAGAGCTAAGTTGTCTATATTGAAGCAAATTTTCTTATTACGTAACAATCCTCCCCATAAATACAAAGCAAGAATAACAGGGATCAACTCAAGCAAAGCCATATTTAGCAATATGGGTGATGAACACCAAATTTGAGGCCACTTTAACTGAGAGCACTTACCATTAAAGAAAGCTCCACAACCTAAATATTGATTGCCAGAACTATCTGTGAAAAGCTGTAGAATATCATTTGATAACCAAACTCTTTCAGGGAAAAAACACTGACCATTGAAAGTGTTTAAAAATTGTAACCAAAGCATAGCATCAGCTTTAACCTCTTTATTTATTCTAACCTTATAGTGATGCTTTTTACACTTGACTGATGCAATTAGATCATAAAACCTACGAATAAAAGCACGGGAAGAAGGAATTGCCCTTGAACAAAAAGACATTAAACCTGTGATAGATTCCAGCTCTCTCAACATTATCTTTTTCTTCTGCAATAAAGAACTCAACTCAGATTGCAGTTTTCCCAATTTCTCTTGAGGAATAAGAACCATCATACGAACAGTATCAATGATAAAACCCAAAAAGGGAATGACTGTAGCAGGTCCAATTGTTTTGTTTTCTGCAATAGGAACCCCCAATTCATTACAAACCTTGCTAAAAGCTTCCATTAAAATACCACAATGGCCAGTTGATTTGGCACCAATAAAAATAAAGTCGTCTAAGTAATGATCAATTGTATGTAACTTACTACGTTCTTCAACAAGCCACTGAAGGAACGTTGCAAACTTTTCAAATAAATTACACGATATTGAACAACCAAAAGGAAGAGATTTGTTAATGTAAAAGTGGTCATTGAATTTAATTCCAAGCAAATCAAAATCAGCAGGATTTACTATCAAATTCCGAAAAGCCGACTTAACATCAATTCTAGCCAGTTCGGAAGACAAACCGCATTCATCATTTTTTTCTAAAATAATGTCTAATGAAGTGTAATTCACCTTGCAATATATTGATCAATATAAGAATTTACACTTTCACCTGGCGGAAACGATAAATTCGTTATAAGTCTCCAACTACTATCTGATTTAGGCACAGAACTATAGGATTTATACGGAGGGTTGAAATTGGCATAACTTTGAAAGGCCCTAACATTCTACCACGATTCACCTCATCTAGCAACTTGTGTAAAACTGCATCACTATTTTGTACAGCTGAAATTAAATTTTTTGAAAAAGAATGAATGCGAGGGCCTGTATACTGGAGTCTGAAACCATGCGAAAAACCAAATAAAATTTCAGCAGCAACCACTTTGTCAGGGTAACTTACCAAACAAGCTTCTAAACATTTAATTCTTATGGGGGTATGCCCCATGTCCCATAAACGCGTTAGCAGGTCTCTGTCGTGGGTTTGAACCAGGTTGCCTAAATGAAAAATTGTATCTGCTTTGAGGTCTAGGTGACCTGAATCTTGGATTAGCATAAGTAGGTCTTTGATTATGCAAAGCCAAAGTCTGTCCATTTAGGCAGGTTATAACAGGATGACCTGCACCACAACGCATACAAACATGCTTATAAAAACAAGATTGTTTAAAACAACTACCCTCATAATTAAAAGTATAACATTTCAAGTTACTCGCAGTGTTCAAGTTAACTGTAGTACTACCATTTTTGTTCTCCGTACTATCATTAATATATATCAACCATAATTCGGAATCAACTGTAGCCCAGGAACCAGTAGGTTCGAAGGCTTTACGTAAACGAAATTGTTCGTTATAATGCTTCCAACCTAAATTATTACAACGCTTGGCACCTAAACGTATTATACTCATGTATTTGAGCAACTCCTGAAATCTTCCAGGATGAAGATTGCAATAAATGCTTGTAAATATTATAAAAGCGGTTGTCCACACCTCAATACCAAAGATTCTTGACAGGTTTGGAGCAGACTGCATGACAATTTGCCCATTTTGTACCACTAACTTTTGCGTGTTTGAATCTGATGGCATGTTTTGTGCTAACAATACAGCCAAATCTATATATTCACTTTTATAAATTTTGTCTTTTATATTTTGTGGTACATTTATTGCGATATCCGTATTTACCCCGTATATTTGCTGTGGGATATACATTTGTGGTATACTAGTATTGGATGAATATGTAGGTGTCAAGTTAATAAACTGATTACCTGCATTTTGCAAAGGTACGTTATTGTCTGTGCAGTGTGTGGCTTGACACAGTGTGTGTATCTGCTGATGTGGAGCTCTGTTGGCTAGTATTGCATCAGTGGCACCTAAATGTAGTGATGTGCCAGATCCTACGTTGGTTGCGTAAGGGATTGGTCTAGATGTAGACATAGCTGTCGAAAATGTTGATGGCCTTGTCATGGATGTCTGTGTCTGGTGTCCTGTTGCCAGTATTTCGGCCCTTGTAGTGGCGTTCCTCGGAAGAGTAATTTCCTGTCCCTTTGCTTTACGTTTCCTTGCTGTTCTTCTCAACATTGTGCTACAACTCAAGAAAGTAAATCTTAACAAATGTTTCTATATCACATTTTTGTAATAGCTTAACAAAATCAATTCACAATTGAGTGTTAAAGCAAAATAATAATCACATTTACAAAATATTTTAGCTGTGACCGGTAACTTGATGACATTGTAGTAGGTTTGGATTTATCTCAACCATACGTTGTATTTTTATATGTATACCGACCCTCGGCTTAGTTTTAAAGAGCGCGTAAGACAACCAACAAATTTAATCAATCAGTTTTTTTTCAGATCAAGTGATCTGAAGGATGTTCTGGTGTAGAAACACGCGAAAACTTGTAGGGTACCTAACTATATTTGGTATACTCTAGACCCATTCTATGATCATTAGATCATTAAAATAAGGTCCATTCGCCCCAAAGTGGGAACGTCCTCTTTCGCCCCATAGCCGTGTACGTCCCTAAGCACATGGTCCGTTAATTATATATATATATATATATATATATATATATATATATATATATATATATATATATATATATATATATATATATATATATATATATATATATATATATATATATATAGATCTAGATACGATGGCCACCTTTTATGAAAAACTTAATGAATATGGAGGGGCCCATCAACAACGCATGTCTCCTGCTATATATAATGATATACTACATGCATTTCTTCAATGATCTAGTTGTGGAAACTATAACCGTTACTTATCTGTTACAGCGTATTAAATCCCACAGCCGTACTGTACAAACTAAACATAATATAAACACAATTGTTTTAACTCATCGCCAAAAATGTGTAACACGTTAATTCACACGTGGTACCATGCCAGTCCAACTACATGGATTCTAATTTAAATAACTAAGAACGATATCATTATTATTCATCTGAAAACATTTGAACAATATAATAACTCGTAAGTTCTATTGCTAAAATAAAATAACAATGTAATACGAAGAATAGATTTATATCATGCTTTAGTCGCATGTGTTGCCACGTGGCAATAATTTGGAATATCCAAAATTGGTGAAAAAAAAACAACTTTAAAATTAAATTCCTTCCTAAGAAAGCTAAACGATATTGGATGCATGAAAACCCGTCAAGCAATACCATATTAACCCTACTTTAGAATTAAAGATAGCTTTTTACAAATTTTCCGCTAACAATTAAAAATATACAGCTTGCTTCCTTGGAATTTCTGTAAAAGACTTAGTTACATCACAGAATATTACGTCACTCAAATTGGTAAAGCTAAAAAAATGAAACACTATCTGACAGAGGCCCCAGCGATAACTGAATTTAAGTCTATTAACTTAAATTCCATTTCTGAATAGTAGGTTAATCACGAATAGGGATGTCAGCTTATCACCAGCCCAGTAGTCAGCACTTCGGTGTTGACATGAATATCAATTATGTGGTCATTTTTATAAATAGGAATAGATTACCTTAGCTGTATTTGACACAACTTTTTGGAATTTTGGATCCTCAATGCTCTTCAACTTTGTACTTGTTCGGCTGTATAACTATTTTGATATGAACGTCACTGATGAGTCTTATGTAGACAAAACGCGCGTCTGGTGTACTAAATTATAATCCTGGTACTTTTGATAACTATTTGACTGCAAGGAGACTGAAAGGGACAGACCTTTACCTTACAACATGTTGCAATGATCCTTGAAGTTTTGATAAGGGTTTTTAAACGTTCAGACCACGGAGCTTGGTGCTTTTTATTTACAAGGCAAGTGTCAAAATTATCACTGGAAGTTGTCTCTTACAAATGAGTAAAAAAAACCAACCATTGTCAGGTACGCTTGACACGTATTTTGAAAGTACCTTCATCAGGTACGCTGCTCAAAGTCTAGGAAGAAGAATACATAAAACTTTTGTGAGCAACTATTTCAACTAAATGAATGAAGAGTTTTGATTGAAGTTTTTACCTTTATTTTTATCGAGTCTCAACATCTGCGATATAGATCATGGTACATAGTAAAATCTTTATCTGTTGATGAGGACTTATCATAAATATATCTCATTATGAACTCGAATACAGATTTAAAAAAGAGGGGCGAAAGAACCAGAGGGACATTCAAACTCTTAGATCGAAAACAAACTGAAAACGCCTTGGTTAAAAAACAAAAAAAGACAAACAGACAAATAATAGTACAAAAGACACGAAAATAGAAATCTAAAGAGTAAGTAATAATTTTATATTTTGTTGAAGACTAATCATAAAAATAACTAATTCTCAACTTAATTACAGATTTAAAAAAGAGGGGCGAAAGAAACGAGAGGGACATTCAAACTCTTAGATCGAAAACAATCTGACAACGACATGGCTAAAAAAGAAAAAGACAAATAATAGTTCACAAGACACAATGTGAAACACTAAAAATTAAGCATCACGAACCTCACCAAAAACTGGGGGTGATCGCAGGTAAACTGGAAGGGTTAGCATATCATGCTCCAGATTTGATAGAGTATGCCAACATTTCCTAAAGAATGGACAACATGATGATACGACAAGATATTATGAAAGTGCCAATGAAACAACAATCCAACAAATTAACATATATTTTATGAGGCTCATTCAAAGAATTTGATATCCATATTTTATTAATGATTTAATTTTAAGTGATTGACATTTAAATACTTTAGTTCTTATAGTTTTATTAAGTACCATATGCATTCTAACTTTGAATATTTTTTTATTATTAACACTCATTTTCATTTTAAGCATTACTATTAAAGTCTGGACATAATTTTTCAGGATTTCAGACTAATGCCTGAACATTATTTAGGGCCTAGGATTTAAGCTTAATGCATAATTTCACTTTTTGCCGCTAACATTACACACACCCTGCAAAAAACAAATATTTTCTAAAGCTGACTTCATAAAGATGCTTTTTAATAATAATAATAATAAAAAAAACAATCATATATTTATTTTCAAATCTCACATGAACGAAACTCTAAAAGAGTCCAAGCTTCTCGTGATGTACCGTGTTAAACTGACAAAACAAGGAAGTACTCATCTGGTTTAACATAATGACGGGATAGTTATAAAATAAGATGTCATGGCTAATGTTCTGTTTACTTGTTAACAAATTGGACATATTGATTTATTTTTGTCTACTCTCTTATTAATTCGTTCTAAAACATTCTGTTTTGTTATTTGCTCAGACATAGTATGATTTGTTTATAGAAAACAAGACGATCGCATTTTAAATAACACTTTATATAAGGTGCGTCAGAAGCGTTTTTCTTGACCTACCTTCTATCCCATTAAATTTGAAAGAGAATACCACCGATACAGAAATACGTCTGTTTCCTATATTGACATATATCTATAATTTGACATTGGTGAACTTAATTATCGACAAAAGAAAGTTGTCAATTTCCCCATCACGAACTTTCAATTCTTATATAATAATAGCATCATTCCAGCAGCACCTGCATATGGATTACATAAATGTCTCCCAGTTTATACAATATTCTAGAGCTTCATTTCCTATCGTGATTTCCTCGATAAGAAGAAAATTGCTTACATAACTGGATTTTAAATGTAATTTTAGAACTTCTTTTGAAGGTTTTACGGGTACCACTATGCTTTGGATAACCGTTATTGCCTATATGTGTCACAGATGACAAAGAAACAATCCTGTAATTTCGTCGTTTATGTCATTATCAGATTTTTAATGACTCGCATGATGGGTGCCACTAGTGAAGCAGGAAATGCATACCCCTCACGAGCACCTAATGTAAAAGACGGTTATCGTTGCAGTGTATGATGCCCATTTTTTCCCCCCAGTAGACATTTGATTTTCTAAAATTCGTTATTTTCTTTATTCGGTATATTCTTTTAAATGTACCCATTGGTACAATCGTTTCTCCCTTTGCTGAACTCTGATGTGTTTTTTTTTGTGTGCTTCATTGGCGTATATCATTACACTTCCTTTCATTCATATTTGCCATTCATAAAAAACAGAGAATTAAAAAAAAATATATATATAATTTAGCAGTCGCATTTGACAAATTATTTTGTTCCAGAATTATCATTTTGCTTCTGGGGAAATGTTTTGCGGAAATAATTTCTGATAATTAACACCACCAACCTGCATTGTAAAGCTAAAGGAAGTAATAATAGACTACTGAATTGTTTATGCACTCTCATTATACTCATTCGTACCTTATATTTCTTCAATAAAATTCGGTTACTCTCGTCTCTCGTGATAAACTGATTTACTTTTAAATATTTATTGATTGAAGAAATACATAAAGGGAAATTATAGATGACGTTTGTCAAGTTTTTTTTTTTATTAAAGTTTGACTTCCGATTGCTTGCTAGTATTTGTGGTATGGAAATAAACTCATCATAGATACCAGGACTAAATTTTGTATATACGCCAGAAGCGCGTTTCGTCTACAAAAGACTCATCAGTGACGCTCGAATCCAAAAAAGTTAAAAAGGCCAAATAAAGTATGAAGTTGAAGAGCATCGAGGACCAAAATTCCTGAAAGTTTTGCCAAATCCAGCCAAGGTAATCTATGCCTGAGGTAGAAAAGCCTTAGTATTTCAAAAATTCTAAATTTGGTAAACAGTTAATTTATAAATATAACCATATCAATGATAATCCATGTCAGCACAAAAAGTGCTGACTACTGGGCTGAGGATACCCTCGGAGAAATAAATCTCCACCAGCAGTGGCATCGACCCAGTGGTTGTAAATAAACTCATCATAGATACCAGGACTAAATTTTGTATATACGCCAGACTCACATTTCGTCTACAAAAGACTCATCATTGACGCTCGAATCCAAAAAAGTTAAAAAGGCCAAATAAAGTACGAAGTTGAAGAGCATTGAGGACCAAAATTCCTAAAAGTTTTGCCAAATCCAGCTAAGGTAATCTATGCCTGAGGTAGAAAAGCCTTAGTATTTCAAAAATTCTAAATTTGGTAAACAGTTAATTTACAAATATAACAAGTGAAACTGCGAGCTACTGCTCACTGATGATACCCCCGCCGCAAGTGGATAATATTAATAGTGTAAAAATATGCAAGTGTTCGGTAAACAGGAAGTTGCCGAGTGATGAATCTGAAAACGCATCACACGGTATAGCTGACTTATAAAAATCCTGAAACCAAATTTCAGAAATCCTTGTATTGTAGTTCCTGAGAAAAATGTGACGAAAATTTTTAACTTGGTTATCATGTGTAAAATCATACAAGTGTTCGGTAAACAGGAAGTAGTCGAGTGATGAATCTGAAAACGCATCACACGGTATAGCTGACTTATATAAATCCTGAAACCAAATTTCAGAAATCCTTGTATTGTAGTTCCTGAGAAAAATGTGACGAAAATTTTCAACTTGGCTATCATGTGTAAAATCAGACAAGTGTTCGGTAAACAGGAAGTTGTCAAGTGATGAATCTGAAAACGCATCACACGGTGTGGCTGACATATATAAATGTTGATACCAAATTACAGAAAGGGTGGATGTGTAGTTCCTGAGAAAAATGTGACGAAAGTTTCATGGGACGGACTGACTGACGGACGGACTGATGGACGGACGGACTGACAGATAAAACAATATACCCCCCCCTTTTTTAAAGCGGGGGTATAATCATATCAATGATAATTCATATCAGCACAAAAAGTGCTGACTACTGGGCTGAGAATACCCTCGGAGAAATAAATCTCCACCAGCAGTGGCATCGACCCAGTGGTTGTAAATAAACTCATCATAAATACCAGGACTAAATTTTGTATACACGCCAGACGCGCGTTTCGTCTACAAAAGACTCATCATTGACGCTCGAATCCAAAAAAGTTAAAAAGGCCAAATAAAGTACGAAGTTGAAGAGCATTGAGGACCAAAATTCCTAAAATTTTAGCCCAATTCCAGCTTAGGTAATCTATGCCTGAGGTAGAAAAGCCTTGGTATTTCAAAAATTCTAAATTTGAAACTGGTGTTGAGTAGTTAACACTTACTTATGATTATGATAAAGCCAAAATAAAGTACAAAGCCTACCAAAAAAGTAAAAATTCGAGGAATATTCAAAACGGACAGTCCCTAATGAAATGGCAAAGTCAAAAACTCAAACACATCAAACGAACGGGTAACAACTGTCATATGCCCGACATGAAACAGACATTTTCTTGCGTAGAAAAAAGTGGATTGAACCTGGTATTATAGCTAGCTAAACCTCTAACGTGAATGACAGTTGAATACAAAAGTCATGTCCTTTTCATTGACAACTATGTGTGAACAAAACAAACAAACATAAAAGGTAAAAATGTCAACATTGTTTTATAATCTTAATCACTATAAAACACAAATATGTAACAAAGAAAAACAAAAAGACATAAATAAAAAGCATATTAGCTAAAATAAAAAACAAGAATACAAATATTGACCATATCACAATAACGGGATGTACATGTATATGTACAAAGCCACGTCATATATGTAACAAACAAACACAAAAAGGCATATAGACAAAGCACATTAGCAAGAAATGCAAAGCAAGAATACAAAAAATTACCAAAGCAGAATAACACAATTACGGGATGTATGAGCGCAGAGCCCCGTTAAATTGATATCATCAAAAAATAGACCAAACAGTTAAAGTAATATTCAAAAAGACAAATGAAAAAATACTATAAAATTCATTAAGATGATGAACAACGTCAGAACACATAATCTATACGGCAAGACATAATTTTGAAGTAAATAGAATATTTATCAACATGGTCTTGATATCTTCCGATGAACGTTTTTAGAAAAAGAATGAGACGTTCTTTGACACCCCCCCTGGTTCATCAACTTTCTGCTAAGACACTGGTGACGTTTTACAAAGTCTGAATAGCAGCTTCAAGCTCTTGAATCCCGAACAAGTCGGGAAATGTATCCGTATCTATTGTTTCTTTAATTTCTACTCCTTGACGATATATTAATGGAACCCAATAAAAAAGTATGATTGTTAATTGAAAGAACGCCGTCAATATATCTGAATTTGAAATGAAATGACCTGGCTTCTTTAGTCTTCTTGTTTTTGACAAGTTTCTGAAGGAACGCTCACTCACATCGGAATAAAAAGAGGTTACTCTTAACAACGTATGGTAATGATGACAAATACATATTTTGAATAATGTTATCCCCCCCTTTTCTCTGTTTACCTCTATGATAGATAATTGCAGGAATCCCATTTCAAAATATTGTTAAGAGTTTTTCATCAATAATAAATACTGCTCGAAGTTCAATAATCATACTCTGTAAATTGTTCACACATGAAAATGTGTTTCAATATAAAAGGTTTTAAATCAATGATCAACATTTTTTTCTATGTTGCAGACCTAATGTTCATTGTTCTGAATAAGCTGAAGTTGAGGTTCATGATATTCCTGTTAAATTTGAATTTTTTAGTAAATCTTTGAAGATTTTAATAACTTTGAAGTTGAAGGTATATTAAATGATAGCAATATAATATAGCAATAAGATTGTTGTTCATTTGGTATACTCATACCATAAACATTTTCCGTAGGGACCTTAGTCAATATTAGATGCGCAGGTTGATTGGTCCATATAATGTATGATTCAGATGTTAGCTATTTTGCGGTTTGAGAAGATCAATCTAGAAGATTAAGGTAGAAATGCTTCGAACGCACAAAATGCTTTACACACTGCAGCTTGTAGACTATTTACCTGGGAGGGTATAAATGCAGAGTTGTCATTGCATCGGAATTAATATGACCTACAATTGATAAAAAGTAAAATCACATAAATACTGCTCCGGAGAAAATTCAAAATGAAAAGTCCCTAATCAAATGACAAAATCAAAAGCCCAAACACATCAAACGAATGGATAATAATTGTGCCATAGTCCGAACTTAGTACATGCATTTTTCTTAGGTAGAAACTTGTGGATTAATACACCTTTCTTAAATTTTGCCATTGAGAAATAAGGCAATGAAACTAATGTTCTTATTTTTCAGGTAGATTTGACCTTTGGCTGCTTTTTCCTTTAAGGTCCATTTTGATAGTCAATGACATAGTCTTGTACTTATTTGCTCTGGTCAGGAAATCGCTTTTGATGTATCAAATTAAAAAGAGGGGCGAGAAAGATACAAGAGGGACATTCAAATTCACAAATCGAAAACAAACTGACAATGCCATGGATAAAAAAGAGAAAAACAAACACAAACAATTGTACACAAAACACAACATAGAAAAATAAGGACAAAGCAACGCGATCCCCACCAAAATAATTGGAGCTGATCTAAGGTGCTCCGGAAGAGTAAGCAGATCCTGCACCACACGGGTAAAATTGTTATTTTGAGGGTAAAAATGTTATTCTGAGATCGGTCAATATTTATACTATGAGAGATTCATATTTACCGAGAACATTTACAAAAGTTAAACACGTAGTACAATGAATTTAACAGTGTTTGTAGCGGCTGGCTATGTGGACACTATTAAAAAGAAAAAAAAGAATGTCAGAATATAATGCACAGGGCAAAAAGGAAACTTAATCTTTTATAGAATTAAATGATCAAGTAAATGCTTCATAAGTATACAACCATTTCATTATTCATCATTTGCCGAATAAGTTCTTAGAGAGCAATTAAATGCATAATACATTATAAAGAGTCTCAAGTACTTAATCCAAGAAAGCAGAAAGGAATTATAAAATTACTGACACTCCTCAGATAACATGCAAAGTACGCATCAAAATGATGTATCAAATTGAATAAGAACTCGCTCGTAATAGGAAATGTTATTTGTAGACAAAACACAATGAAGCTGCAACAAGTTGTTCCGTGTCTGATTAACAATTTTATATTGGATTACACGGTTGATAAAAAATAAATCTTAAAAACAGGGAAGTGCAAAACTCTTACATAGAGTCCTCAGTAACTAAATATGAACCTTTTTTAAAAAATATATTTTAATAATTGTAGCAGTTTTCGAAAATCTAAATTGAAATCGTGCTTTTAAAAACTTTTTTTCAACAAACTGTTTAGTGGGGTTCTCGTGTCGCAGTCTTTAGTTTTCTATGTGGTGTTTTGTAGACTTATTTTTTGTCTTTCGTGATCTTTTATTTTTAAGAAATTATGCAATTGCCATTGGCTTGTACACTTTCCCGATAAAGTTTAAATTAGGTAAAATAAAAGTATGAGGGTATGGAATATGTATATTTACGTGAACGTAAATTCAGTAAATGGGTCAACTTAAAGGAAATAACGAATTCCAGGTATATAGTAGCACGTCTGTTATGAATGAAATAAAACAAGATATGTTAATATGAGTTGGTTGACCGTTATGGAATAATTGTTTCACAAATGATATCGAATATGTTCCTTACGTCGTAACTACAATCCCCTTCCCTTTCATGAATGTGACCTACCGAATTAGACTATTTACCGGATTTGTTGTCACATAAGCAACACGACGGGTGCCTCATATGAGCAGGATCTGCTTACCCTTCCGGAGCACCCGAGATCACCCCTAGTTTTTTGGTGGGGTTCGTGTTGTTTATTCTTTAGTTTTCTATGTTGTGTCGTGTGTGCTGTTGTTTGTTTGTTTTTTTTTCATTTTAGCCATGGCGTTGTCAGTTTGTTTTAGATTTATGAGTTTGACTGTCCCTCTTCTTTAATATGAAGTGGACATGGAATACATTTGTTTGAATAATGGATTAATAAATATCAGTTATTGTGAACCAAAATAATTGTTTTCGCTCCCAACCAATGCAAACATTTTCTTAAAGAATCGGAACTGATAAATTGGAAATACAAAAATATGCCCGTTATTTGTCAACATACTGTTAAATAATTATAAATATTTAGTCTTTTTTTTTGTTGTTAACAGAAAAAATGCCATCAACGGACATGCTATGGGAAAATAATTTCATTATTTTGCGTGTGTGATACTGATGCATCTTCAATCCATCATCCGAACAATGAAAATGGACGTTTCAAACATACATCATCAGACATTAAAAAAGTGCTTCTGTCAATTTGCAGTCAAGAAATTTCTGATAAATTTGGTAAAGACTGCGATAACACAATATGTTTTGTTATTGCAGGATATAAACAATTTTGACAAATCGGTCAAAGAACAATTTAAGGGGGTCTTTAAAAAAATAAAATAAAAGCGACAAACAAAATAACTCTGAAATCGCTTATAAATAAAGTTATAATTTTCCTTATTTCCTGATTTTGAAATGTTGTAAATTCTCATTATCAATATAAAACAAGAAGATGTGGTATGATAACCAATGAAACAACTCTCCACAAGACACCAAAATGACACAAAAATTACCAACTATAGGTCACTGTACGGCCTTCAATAAGGAGCAAAGCACATACCGCATAGACAGCTATAAAAGGCCCCCAAATGACACTGTAAAACGATTCAAACGAGAATACTAACGGCCTAATTTATGTAATATAAAATTAAGAAAGTATGAGAGCATATAATTTGTACCCCCATCAAGCGTCTCTACGAGTAGTTTCTGTTCTTCTATTCATCAATATTTGGGGCGTTTAATGTATCTTGAAAGCTATATAGAGAAAAGACAGTAAAACATCAACATTTATTTAACATATACAACAATGCGATCACAGTATGATAAACACTTTGTTGAAGCACATCGCGTTTCGCCTACATATCACTCATTTTAAAGTTGCACTCGAATAATAACACTTATAAGACCAAGGAGTAACGATTTTGACGAATCTGCAGATTATAAGAGAAAGAATAAAACTTATAAATAAACTCATGATAGATACCAGGATAAAATGTTGTATTTACGCCAGACGCGCGTTTCGTCTCGAAAAGACTCATCAATGACGCTCGAATCCAAAAAAGTTAAAAAGGCCAATTAAAGCGCAGTTTAATTAGCGATACAAGATCTAGAAACATAGTTTAAATATACATGTAAATCAACATAACTGAAATGTCAATTGAATCAAAGTATAAGTTATTGTCGTTGAACTAATATTTTCCTTCTGTTTTGCTTATTTTGGAGTTCTTGCGATATTCGTAGTGTCCTCTTAGTTTTGAATTATCTAATGGATTTTAATTTCGACCTCAATAAACCACCAAAAGTGAGCAAAGAGAAATAAACAGCAGAATTAAATATAAGTAGCCTTTTTTCTAGGTACGCGTTTTCAGTGTATTCTTTTATTAAGATAAAAGCGACATGCGATATATTTTTCTTTATGGAAGGTTAACAATATCAATAAAGCAAACGAAGAAATTGTGAAAGTGTGTAATCAAAAATTGAAATGAAGACAATTATACTCACAAAGAATGAAAAGAAGCTGCCATAATCATCTTTTAATTCCACGGTCCCCAAAATAAAATCATGTCCTCTCATTAAAGTATCCAACGTTTGGAGGCTTTATTGAACGCAATAGAACCTGAAAAATAGGGATAAAAAAATACCGTTAAAGGGGCAATAGCTTCAAGATATATATAAAAAAACTAAAGTCAAGTTAAGCGAAGAAACATTGATAATTACTCATTCACTTGCAAGTGAATAAGTCGACCTAATTAAATCCGTATTCATGTGAACTTCAATTTAATCCCTTGCTAGATATTGACAACGCATTCATTGTACGTGTACTGGTTATTTAAAGAAAAAGAATGTCAACAATGAAAGTGAAACTACGGTAAATCATTTGATTACTGATTCGATCCATATAAAATCATTCTTATACGGTAATTTAAAAACAATGAGAAACATATATTTTTAATCTATAAAATAAACTCAAATAGACCTTAAAAAAATCCAATTGCACGTGTTGGTTTAATCTATTCATATCTTTATTCATGTTTACATCGCTTATAACCCTTCCCCTATACATCTAGCCAATGTAGAAAAACAAGCGCACAACAATACGCACAATTAAACTTAGTTTGAGAGAAGTCTGAATCCGATGTCAGAATATGAAACGAAGGAAAATAAACAAACTGACAATAATACATACTAGTAAATAACAACAGACTACTATCAGTTACTGACATGCAAGTTCCAGACCTCAATTAAACTGATTGAAAGAATATGTCTTCATCAAATGAATATCAGGCACGATCCCTCCTGTTAGGGGTTTAGTATTATATAATCATGAAATATATGAGAACATAAACCGTAGCGTGCCAACAACTGGTTTTAGAACAAATGTGTTTAATTCCGATGCAAAGACCCTATAAGTGAATCAATATAAAAAGTCAAAATACGCAATCTTTAATGACCTGATAACAGTATCGTAACTATATCCCTTTTTAATAAGTCTATTTAAAATTTATATGCATATATTAGAAAGAAATTGATTAAGAAGGTGAATAATTGACATACAATACGGAATGAGTTTTAATTAAAAATTGAATGCTTCTTTTTGTAACTTCATTTGGGTGTAAAAACGTTGATTGAAGTACATTTTGTATGAAGCTTCATTCTACAAATGTGCGAACGGTCAACGCTTTTACAACCCTATGATGTTACAAAAATAAGTATTCAATACTTATAGTTACATTTGTTTAGCTAGGATAATGAAAACACAATTTTTATCAAGTTTTTATTTAATTTACCTGTGCACTTTATTGTACAACCGCGTGTCATCATGAATGATAAGTTTTATTGTGTAATAGGTTGATTAAGGAATATTGCGAGATTGCAGTGTAGCCAAGCAGAATAACGTATTATAATGAAACAAACATATAATGTAATTATTAATTATTGAGACTGTACAATGATTTGTGATTATTGACTTGACTTGACATATTTTTCTTTTTGTCTTTACTGAATATTTGTCTTATTGGCAAGCATTTCTCTATTTTAATGCTTATAAGCAGTTTTGATCGTTTGAAGTAATGAAGTATTGAGTTAATCAAATATGGCTGATAATAAGTTTAATGTATATTTAATGCAGACTGTCTTCAATAATTTTCAAAATTTTGATGAAAAATATTCCATATTTATGCATTTAATAGATTTAAATCCTCGTTGAAAACACATTTCGAAAAAAAACCCACTGATATTGAAAAGGTTAAGCCGTCTGAAGATAGATTATCTCTTAAAGTTTATTAAAATATTTGATAGTATTCCATTTTTTATAAACTGCTTAACGCTTAATAGGTAATTTGAGTTTCTATTACAATTCATGTTAGAATTTGCCTGCAATACATATTCAGCCAGTTTCTTGTGGGCGAAGATACACCTCGTTAAAGAATCGTATTATATTATCGCTTTAGACGAAAATCAAAATCTTTTTAATGTTTTTCATTTCTTGGTTCATTACCGTTACATTTGTGTGCATCGCTAGACAAATACATTCGACATAATATCATATTCTCGAGTGTACTTTGTGAAGGTTGTTACAGAAAAAAAGATGTTATGTGCACAAAAGTCGGTGCTTATATTCTTCGTGGATACCATCCGCTTCTATCATGGCATGATTTAAGATTTAAATTATGGTTTATTGGTTTACATGTCACAAAAATACGTTTGCACCCTCTACAGCAAAGTGAATTTTCGTTTACTTTTTTTTGCAGGGAATTGAAATATTTGTTCAGCTTAAATTAGTTGATTAAGTTTGGGCGGTACATGTTTTGTGCCACAAACACTCCGTTAATTTTCAAAACAGAGTCTTCAATGTCCATAGGAACTGTGCCCACGTATATTGAAATTAAAAAGTCTTTAGTTTTCTATGTTGTGTCATGTGTACTATTATTTGTCTGTTTGTCTTTTTCATTTTTAGCCATGGCGTTGTCAATTGATTTTCGATCTATGAGTTTGACTTCCCTCTGGTAAGCAAAGATTAACAAAAAAAAAAAAAAAAATACCAATCGTTTGCATTTAGGTCCTCATAGTAAACCCGGATCCTTGGAACTTACAAAGATGAAGAAAAATTTCATATTATTTGGGTCCCAAACCGTTTGCATGGCACTTAAGGGACGAAGGATGTCCCGGAAACGCTAATTATGTACAACTGTGATATTATTTTACACTCCTTACATTTTATTAGACCCTCCTAGACTTTTACAAATCAGGAAAGCTAAAATAGATCTAATATCCCTATCCCCGAAGACACATCAGCTCAGTAGTTAGAACTGACATAATTAATAAGGAACCTTTCTTAAATTGTCCGCTAATAAAAATAGAAAATAGAAAGAAAAAAAAAGATGCCTTCTAGCTAAACAGATGTAGATTCCATTGCTGTATATAACTGTTTTGAGAGAAAATTATATATAAAAAAAATCTATCTGAAAATGACAGTAAAATGAAGTCTTCACCTTGAACGACTTTGTATAATAATTTTTTTTGTAACTTAGAGGCTAAATAGAAATGTGTCATTTACTTCATTTAACCATGTAGAAATAACTGAACTGGATGTCAAAATACTAGTAGGCATGGGTCAGAATCAAGTACATTAATATAAACGTGCATATCTAACAGGAAAACATGAAATGAAATATAAAGGAATTATTTTAAAAACAATTGTAACCGATTTTTCCCTCCCTTTTCCCTGATTGGTTTGTTGATTGTTTGACTGATAAACCAATCAAATACATGGCATATGGTCTCTTGGAACAAGCGAAAAAGAAACATACAAGATCTTTGACCACGTGTTAAACATTTGGAACCGAAACATGCATTGCATGCATAATTGATCGATTAAAAGATTGCATAAAACTCTCTTGATTCAAGGTACTGGCCTTCACGTCCATATTCAGACTAAACATGGCTGCACAAATATTTATCCCGAATAGCTAAACGGATGCCTTGCTTGTCCAAATAAAAATGAATCCAAGCATACTCCTTTTGTTAATATTCTTTATTTTTTACGCAACCACATACTTCATGTTTTATATCCTTGTGTGTTATTTGTGTTTGAATGTATTAGAAAACCGAATAACATTTTGTCAAGGAAGTTTCTCTTTCTTTATTTGGATGAGGCATGTTTTGTTCTAAATTAAGGTCCGCACTCTGTGGTGTTTATGAAGTCATGTGCTGCTGGTGTATATGTGTCTGAAGTTAAGATATTTATTCTTTTTTAAGGGAGATAGTTGAACAGAACACATGTGTATTGAAAAGAATCAAACGATAACTATTGGTTGGATAGATACTTACGCAGCCATGTTCATTCAGAATATGGACGTCAAGTCCGATGCCTCGCATAGAGAGAGCCGTGCAAACTATGAATGAATGAATGAATGAATGAATGAATCATGTATGTATGTTCCGGTCACATGTGTATAATACGGGTTCCAAGATCTTATTTGTTGTGGAGGGGAAAGACCGTAAACAATTGATTTAAAGTCATATTAATAAATTCTTTTTGTAAAAGAGGGAATACTGTTACCGTACTTACAACTTGACAAATTTTCAACAATTACATGCACACAATACACATTTCAATTACAAAATGCAGCATACACATAAATAAGCATTCATATATCTCAAAATATCAACACTTGATGTACATGTTAAAAAAAATCAAAAATACATTAGTAATATCAATAATGTCATACATAAACAATCAACATGTTTTTCAGCTTAAATTTTTATCTACTTAAATTTCAAGTTATCAAAGAATTAAAAACTTTCTATAAAATTTCATATTTGCGTATATACCTCTTCCTGTTTATAAGATACATGATATGATTTAATCAAACTTTTATGTCGTATATTTCACTATTATAAACTTACAGTTCAAAATCAGTGAAATCGTTAAACAGCTCATTTAGATTAACACCTTGCAATGATTCATTAAATGACTGTGTGCTGTTTCCTTGTTGGGTTGTACTTAAATGTTTTGGCTTAAACGTATTGCATGGCAAAGGTCCACTAAATGGCAACGGCGGCGCTTTGTGTTCCTTAGCAGATGTATACAGTCTTTTGTCCAACGTTATAAGTAACGGAACTACGTTCTGTGCTCATAAGAGTGGTGCTGGCTGTTGTAATATTCGGTAGAGGAAGAAATGTAGAAGGAGCAATTGCTAAAGTTTTAGGAGGCACTGTACAACTTGAGCTTGGTAAAGCACGAATATTTGATGATGTTTCACCAGCAGTTAAAGCTAATGCTTTAGAAGGTTCAGTGATGCTTTCTGTTAATGTCTGTCCCATACGTATCTTATCATCATTATCAACCCGCTGATACAAAGAAAGAGATGCTACTGACTTATGTCCAGTTACGGCCATGATCTGTGCATTGCAATATGAGTTTTTAGCTAGAACAGTAGCCCCGGTAGCACGAATTGAATGGTTAGTGTAAATTTCAGACACACTTCTTGCTCAGGTATGACATGAAATTGCCAAGCGTTTTTTCGCCCACAGGAATGTTATAATACCATGAAGGGTCCTCTTCCCAAAACTGATCTTTTGGTCTCTGCCATAGTTTGTCACACTCTGGATTTAATTTATTTACATACTTTTCAAAGGAGGACACGGGGCAATACTCAGAACCGGCATTTTCTGGCATTATCCCTGAAGTTTTTTCTTTGTCACTGCTGCGATGGTTTTTTGTCAACTCATCTAAAGTTTTAACAACATATTTAAGCCCCGTTTTCGGATCTTTTTTTTACAGAAAACGTGGATTTTGTCATTTGTGGCATATTTTCCATTCCCCTTCGACAAAAATACAGGCGAATATCAAACTGAACTTTATTTTGAAGTCCAAATGGAGTACTTAGTGATAAATATATTGAGGTATACATTTTTCTTCTGTCAGCTTCGTCAATACACGGATTACGCTCGACGTCTCCTAATCCCATGCGTTTAAGTTCTGCCATTGCCGCTTTAAAATTTTCTCTGGAAGCGCTAAAACTTTCATCATTCACAATGTCAATTTTTTTATTGTACGATGGAGCCTTTAAATATCTATTCAATGAGTATCTCAAGCATTGCAGTTAATTTGTTTTATAACGATTTCCATCAGCTTTACGGACATCCATATAAAAATGACCCAACACTTCATCTAGTTTTAAGGTGTCATACTGTTCAAATCCAGGATCCATTTTCTTTACTTTTAAATACTCCCTGAAAATAGTTGCTGCTGCTATATTCTGCTTTATTGTTTTGTCAGCACTCATTTTCAAACGTTTTTGTTCAATTTCTTCATCACTAGTATCAACAAATCGTCTTTTACCAGACTCCATCTTTAGTTGGCATAAAAACACATGAATTATGCACTGCATGGAAAATCAATAGATCATCAGGTTACACAATACACATTAAGAGTGAGGTCAGTGGGCGGAGTTAACATGTTACTATTGCGTAGTGAAATCTAGGACACTTGTGTATTAAACGTTTCATTAATTATATACCTAATACGGTTACGCACAAAAATGTTATCATGCTTTGACCCAACTAGCCCTCGCCGTTCAACAATTTTCGACACCGTCTAAATAACCATGTTAGTTGGGTCAAAACATGATAACTTATAATATCGCACCCTCAACCAAGTTGGGGTTTCATATTGTTATTGTACGATTCTTTTTCTTTATTAATATTCTTCAACACGTTTTGACGATCTAATTTCTCGGAATTGAATGGGCCAATGTTGATAGAACTATAATACCATATTGTGGATAAATTAACTTATCATAGATACCAGGATTGGAATTTAATATGTGCGCTAGACGCGCGGTCTGTCTTCAAAAGACTCACCAGTGACGCTCGAATACAAAAATATTAAAAAGGTCAAACAAAGTACGAAGTCGGAAGAGCATTGAGGACCAAATATTCCTATAAGTCACTCATAACACATCTTATTTATATTTTGGTCAGACTCGGTATTTATACACCCGGTCATTGTGTTATTGTACTCTGGTCATGTTTTGTATCGACTTTTAGTTGCGCTTATGTTGTTTGTCTATATAGTTCCTACATCTCATTTTTTCTCATTACTGACATGGTTTTGTTTTAAAAGTGATTAAGAATACAACAAAATGGTGACTGCTGTACCCAAATGTTTGGCATGTTTAGGTGGCAGGTACCAATTTTGGTGTACCAGAACATGTGTCCCACGCAGAAATTTTGTTATAGTTAAGTATTGAGGTATATAATTGCATCATGTGGACTGAAAAAATAAATGAATGTAAATTCTAGGCTACTGTACTACACAAGTAAGTAGTTGCATACACAGGTTGGGGATTTCCTTCACATATAGGTCCAATCAGATGTCAAAATTGTGGTCTCCTCACTTGACGGCATCCAATCAAAGTGGGGAAAAAATTCAGTTTTATGTAAACAAAAATATCTTGAGATTTTGATGGTAAGGATAGGTTCGGACAAGGCTCTAATTCACTAAATATCCTTTCTCTTTTGAATTTTGGCTAAAATTCTTGTCGGCTTTTAGCAGGATTCTGCAGGTGAGGATTAGATTGGTATCAGATCATCACATTTTTTGCCTTATTTGCAAAACATTTATAAATTTTTAAATCTCCATGCTGGACAGACACCCAAATTTAAAGGTTTTCTATATATTTACATAAGCACGCACACATCTTAGTTCCTTGAAACCATACATTTTATTTGTATATAAGCTTGAATGAATTTTCAAGAAAATAAAATCATAAATCCATGAAATTCTAAAGATTTATTGTAAAATAACTGGTTTCTGCCACCTTACCTATTATGTCTGTTTGGTTTGATCATACATTATTGGCAATATAATTGAATTTTATGCGACTGTAATTCAAGTGATATCTTTAGCTAGCTAAACAACCAGGTTTAGTCTACAATTGTCTACATAAGGACATGTCTGTATCAATTTAGTAATATGATAGATGTTTTCCATTAGTTTGATGTGTATTTTAAGCTTTTTAGTCTGCAATTTTTTAGTGACTATTCGTTTTGAATTTATTTTCATTGGAGGTCGGTATTTTGTTGATTTTATTCTTAAATTAACTGAATAAGATGTGAAAGGGGACACTTTAATGATTTATCGGATGGTAATGACCTATTATATATTTGAATTTTATATAACATCACATTCTAAATATATCATTTGTTATAGTAAATCTGATTGAACTTGAACAATCCCTATGTAATAACGTCGTTGTTGCTTTAATATATGATGATCCAAAAATTCAAAATACCACTTAATTCGTTCTACGAGAAATATAAGTGCTTTTGTCTATACTAAAGATCATATAACTTATACCTTCATATGCACTTGTGTGCAAAATAACTATATAGTACCACCCACAGGCAATATAAAACACCATTAAGTAAATGGTAGGTCATCTTTTAAAGCCAATGAAAATAAAACAGTGAATAAAATGTTATAAAAAGACAATTAAGCCAAATATATTAACCCTTAAAAGAGCCATTATATCAAAGTATCATCACAGATATATTTCCTGGTATGGTTAATTAAAGTACATTTGTTCATTAAAGTAATTTATATCTATACAAAAAGAAAGTATCTTTTCACTGTATTTCGGATAAATAAAGTACAAAATGTATGTATCGTTATATTTACGAGATTTCTTAAATACTTTTGCATTTTTTTTCTCCTAGAATTTTCTGTTTTAAATGTTCTTTTGCATCATAAAACAGTGGTTAACGGACATGTTTTACTTATATGACAATAGAGAATTACTATAAGGAAATTGTATAATTTATGATAGAGGGTTGTTGCTTACCAGAAATCTATTAAAGTACCTAGTGATAAAATTTAAGTCATTCCTTCGAAAGTTTTAAGCTTGTTTTTTCTCCATTATGGAATATCTGTATCGAAGATGACAACGGCCATATTCAAAATGTCGTAGCCACTCCTGTTATTTTTCTTTAATCGCGACATCAGCGATTGAGTTCTTTTCATGAAAACGGGTGACATGAGGAACATGTTTTGGTTTTTACTTTATGAGCATCGGAGATATAATGATTTATCCATTTTCGTTTGCAGAGATGGTGCAGATCACAAGGATTCCTTGCAATGGATTGAACTATAGTTAGAAGCAATAACGGAGTTGAATCATTGAATGGATCGTTTAGGCGAAAATAAAAATAAAAGGTTTGTTTGCCATAGCCCAACCGACCCGATTGAAACAAAGTCGTTTTGAACGTCTACCTGCGTATACTCACGGTTTAAAACGCTAAACTTATTCGGATGTCCAGACATTGACGCTAAGAGCAATGTTCATGACAAATTGAAAAGAAAATTATCAGCTTTAGAGGGCGAACCTTGCCCGGAAGAGCAAGTCACTCTTTGTTCCAGCATATTTGTCTTACAAGACAAAAACTATAACATAAAAACCGCCTATATCGGCATTCTGTGTCAGACACTTGGGAGGATGTGTTTACCGAAATCATAGGATAATCCTGTACGAAGAAAATAAACGACTAGGTGACAGTGGAAATGTCTAAAACTAACAATTTCACCAATACATTCATTCCAGACACTTTATATACGAAGAACTTTTAACAATTAAACTAACTGGAACAGGTAGCATTTTAGATTGACATACTGGTAAAATATTTCGTTGCGGGCCAGATTCCTTCATATACAAGACTAAATTACCAACATACCAGCCTATACAGACAATATAACCAAGATATTCCGAAATGATTGCATAATCTTCTATGAAATTTAGTTAGCCATTGCGTGAGACATACATACAGAAGACATTTCTACTGGATTATTGCTTGTTAAGAGTGAAAGTGAAACAAATCTGTATTACGCTGTTGACTTGGGTTCCAATGAGAGACTACTATTTTTCTCATGTGACGACTTTAATGAGTCAGTTTTACCATGTAAACATATATGTGCCTTACAGCCTTGGATATATCGACTAAAGCTGATGATCAGTCAGATTTGTTGGAAGTTTCGTCAGTTATTGGCCAACCTATTTCTGTCAAAACTGAGAACTCCTCTACAGCTATTTCTGTATCCAGAAGAAATCTAAGAGAGAAATCACAGTGCAGTTGCTGTGTTTGAGGCTAATCAAATTGTGGAAAAACTTTTCTGCAATTTGGAGGCAACAGTCGACAATATGGAGCATATTCCTGTTCATAGAGGTGGAACAAACAAACTATTAACAAAGACAAGAAATCGCCAATTGCCTCTCCGACGGGAAAAGATGTAAAATGTGACTACGCGGAATATTGTGTACTGTTCTTTTGTATTTTAATCGATTTTTGTTCTAACAATATTTCGCCATTCTATCTTCCACTTGTACGTTTGATTATTCTATTTGGTTACGCCCACTTCTTTTTAAAATTATTTCAAAGATACATTCAAAGATACAATAAACCAACAGAAATATCTCAAATATTTAACACCTTTCTGGGGAAAGAAGCAAAAGATATTGATCAGATTACTTCATATAAAAGATTAAATGACGAGTATACCAGCCAATATAACCAATATATTCCGAAATTTCTGCACAACCTTCCAAGAAGTGTAGTTACCCATTGCGTTAGGAACATATAGACGAAATTTCTACAGGAGTACTGCTTTTTAAGAGTGAAAATGAAATAAATTTGTAACACACGGTTGACTTGGGTTCCAATGATAGACTACTATCTGGCTCATGCGATGACGTTAGTGAGGCATTTTTACCATGCAAATATATATTTGTAGTGTTGCGTCACACGGCTTTGGGAACATCCACTGAAGCTGATGATCAGTGAGATTTAGTGGAAGTTTTTACCGTTATTGGCCAACCTATTTCTGTTATTACTGAGAACTGTATCCAGGAGAAAGCTAAGAGAGAACATCAAAATTTGAATGATCTGATCTATCACAAAGATCAGATGCAATGTCTGGGGCTAATCAAATTGTGGAAAAACTTATTAGCAATTTGAAGGCTGCAGTCGACAAGGTTAAGAATATTCCTGTTCATAGAGATGAAACAGCCAAACTATTAACTATTAACAAAGTCAAGATTCCGCCAATTGCCTCTTCGACGGAAAAGAGGTAAAATGTGATTTTAGTCGGATTGAAATACTGTTAAAAGATATCGTGCCGGAGCAGTTTACTTCATATAATATCCCAGTCACACTAGGCCACGATCGCACAATGGTCTCTGAAAAAAAAAATGCAATCTTTGACGATCGTAGTGCGGTCACAGTAATGTTATAGTACGGTAGTGGTAATGTCTTCATGTCTGTGATGGGAGTGGCCAACTTTGAAAATGTGCAAAACAATCGTGTTGCGGTCGTGGCAAAATCAGGTCGTAGTAGATGCATAGTGACAGCGCAGTAAGGTCGTGGTAAGATCGATGTACCATCGTAGCGAAAGCGCGATTCTAGTCAGAGACTGGGCTACGGTCCCACAGCGACCTTACAAAGACCATGACATTCTCACTGCAACCCCACCATGCTTTTCGTACGACCTAACTAAGTTAATACTACGACTGTTCATAGTTACATAAATACATAAAAGCTCTCTAGGTTTTGTGTGAAACATCAATTTCTAATGAACCCTGGAAACACAAGACCATGTACATGTAGTAATGCTTCTACAATCATTAACACAGTGGGGTTCGTGTTGTTTATTCTTTAGTTTTCTATGTTGTGTCGTGTGTGCTGTTGTTTGTTTGTCTTTTTCGTTTTTAGCCATGGCGTTGTCAGTTTGTTTTAGATTTATGAGTTTGACTGTCCCTCTTTTAGAGGTGAGCAGGCCTCCGAAAGAGAAAAAGCCGATTATGAAAAACCGGTGTCAATTCCTATATACATAAAACGCGCTTGAAGAGTAAATTTGAGGAGTCGAAGGAGAAAAGTGTAGGCGAGAGGTCGAGCAGACCACGCCAGCTTCAGTCGAGTGCACCTACAGTAAAGTCCACTGAAACTGCCGATAAGTGGTTAAAACCAGGGAGAAGGAAAGGTGTCAGGGACTCCAAAAGTTTAAACAGGAAGGGTGAGATTAATTTAGAAAAATTAAGAAAGAAAAAAGTTTTGACTAAATTAGGTGTAATCCACCATTTTCTACATTTGAAAATGCCTGTACCAAGTCAGGAATATGACAGTTTTTGTCCATTCGTTTTTGATGCGTTTTGGTATTTGATATTGCCATGTGATTATAGACTTTCCGCATTGATTTTCCTCTAAGTTCAGTATTTTTGTGATTTTACTTTTTAGTAGAAAAACAATTGTCGGATATTTGAAAAAAGAATAACTTGATAGATTTAGTCGATTCAAATGAAGTTGCGCAAAGTAGTTCTGATAGTGAGCTTGATTTATCTTGAAGTTCGCATTTACGCAAATTTTGAGGATTATATACCCTTGTGTTGATTCAATGCTAAAAAAATGGACATTTTATGTAAAATAAAATCATCATAGATACCAGGAATAAAATTTAATATTTACGCTAGACGCGCGTTTCGTCTACAAAAGACTCATCAGTGACGCTCGAATCAAAAATGTAATAAAAGGCCAAATAAAGTACGAAGTTGAAGAGATCCACAGCCTTTCCTTGTACTCTCATATTTACCAATGCAGTACTTGATAGATAGAAGATTATTGAATCACTGGGGTAAAGCTGATGACCGTAACTGCATTCACGGTCATCCCAAGATGTCGGATGAAAAATTAGGTCAGTTTCTGTATTGTCTGTTTAAGTGTTTCTATATCATTTTCTTTACAAATCATACATTGAAACGATGTAAATTTATAAAAGAATCACTCGAAAATCACTAATAACTTCCGAGAAATGTGCATGAAACGGGAAATTCGATTTGAAAAAATCGTTAAGATGACCGTAAATCATAATCAAAATATTTTCAAGATGACCGTAACATAAAACCAGGATGACCGTGATTGGTAAAGAGATGACCGTAACTTGTAAAGGATGACCGTAATTTGTAAAGACTGACTGTAATTTATATAGGAAGACCGTAACTTTTATAGGATGACCATCAATTCTAAGAAATATCCGTATTGTATTCAAAGCTTTTTTGTTGAGTTTGTCGATCTCAATAGGGGCACGGTTAGCGGATATAAATGTTTCATAAATTTCTTTTTTTAAACTATAATATAATTGGCCATATTTAGGATTTATAACAATGATAGTAAATTGCATATTTCTCGTAAACAATGAAATATTTATTGATATCGACGTTAAAATTTTAACACAAATTGACAACGATACGACGAAAATTTGAAGAAACATGAATGTGTCCCTAGTACACGGATGCCTCATCTACACTATCATTTTCTATGTTTAGTGGACTATGAAAAAGGGATAAAACTGTAATTTGGCTTTAGAATTAAAAAGATCATACTATAGGGAAAATGTGTACTTAGTTTCAATTTTATTTAACTTGAAGCTGGACAAACAAACAGACGAACGGACGAACGTACGCACAGACCAGAAAAACATAATGCCAATAAATGGAGCATTAAAAACATTAATAATACATTTGGTAATCGAGCCCATGTGTATGGTCCCAGAGGAAGCAGATTAAAATCTTAATTTGTCTTGGTATATGCAGACGGAAACACTTTTGAAATAGAACAAAAGAATCGAAGCTCTGTGTGTATCGAGAAAGCGATAAATGTTAACTGTAATGTTTGATATAGTAACAAAATTCTAAAAAGTTAATAGAAACAAATAAAACGACAATTTTCTTATTTTAAAAACACCATTTGCATAAGTTTTCAATGTATCTATTACATAGTAATGCAAAACAATAAGATATCAAGTCGACGACATGGTTCTTATCGGGGCCTTTTATAGCTGACTATGCGGAATGGGCTTTGCTCATTGTTGAAGGCCTTATGGTTACCTATAATTGTTAATGTTTGTGTCATTTTGGTCTTTTCTGGATAGTTGTCTCATTGGCAATAATACCACATCTTCTTTTTTATATATAGTATCTATATTAGTTGGATGTAGAAAATGCATAACCTCCGATTTTTTTTTATCACGGACGGAGAACATATCAATCTTATAGTTCAGAAATTTTCGTGTCTGCCCTTCCATTATGTGAATCAAGAAAAATTCCCCAAAACAGGTAACGATTGTATCGAAAAGAGAAAAATCGAGTGCACCTTTTTATGTTAGGGCATGTTTGGGTGTATATTTTGTCTTTAAAACGTACAAAGCAAGAGTATTTTATATAGCATCTCGCTTCAGATTCTATCATAATTATATATCAAAGCTACAGGTTGACTTTATAACGTAAAAAAAAAATGACTGACGAAAAGATGAAATATATGGGTCAAGTGAGATACCTATCTAATGAATCACAAAAACAGAGTAGGTGTGTTCGAATAGCTATTTTTTCTAAAAGTACTTGACGACAGTCTTTTAATTTGGATGATGAAAATGGATATCTTCTATAAAATATGATTTTCTTGTGTGTGATAACTAGGGTTTATAATCTTCAACCACTAAAAGTGTTTAGTCTGCCCTTCCACGAAATATTTAATTAGAATTTTTTTAAATGCTTAAGAATTTTCAAAAATTCCATCTGACATCCGAACAGACAATATTTTTAAGTTGAATCAATGCAGACAAGATCATTAACTAATGCTCATTAGCTAGTAGATACATTTGTCTTTTAAAATATAACTGACATATAACGATCGATCGTAATGGTGCTATGTGGATAAATTTATCAGTTTTCAAGAGCAAAATTGGCAGAGCGTCACCCCTACAATGGCTTCCATTTCTACGATTGTGAGCATGAACTGGCGTAATGGGGAGATAATTTTGAAGAAGTAGAATCCTGACTGTATGAATAACATTTCTGTATACATTGTATATACAAATTGACAACGTTCCGCCTTGTGATACGCTTTTCGTACAATACTATTTTAAGGATCTACTTTGCTGGAGCTCACCTTCACTAGTTTATTCGAATGATATCTTCAAAATATTTCTGTTATTTTATTTGCACGACAAAATGAAAGACGATATAATATCAATGGGTGTACATGCATTTTTTTTTTGACATTTTTAAAAATGTGTATTTATTATATGTCATTAAAAGGAATCCCAGAAACAAAAAAAAATCTTATGTCGAGCAGTTGAACTGTGCACCGCATTTTTTTTCATTATGCTTGTAAGGTGTCATTTTATCGCGCTTTTGTAGCATGTTTTCCCTTCCTGTTCATTTGCATGTTTTTTGGCAAATTCATTTTTAAAATTAAACAGTCTACTGTAAAAAAGATACATATGGTAATCTTTGCATTCGAAGCAAGTCTTATTTGCTTCTACCTATAGGATAAAACTCTCATATTAATATGTGTATACCAACACGATTAATCATTTGATACAAAAAGATAGTTATATAAATACGGATATTTCTTAGAATTGAGGGTCATCCTTTAAAAGTTACGGTCATCATTTACAAATTACGGTCATCTTAAAAGCAGTTACGGTCAGCCTTGTTATGAATCTCTGATTCTGTTACGGTCATCTCGATTGTGATTTACGGTCATCTTGGCGATTTTTTCAAATCGAATTTCCCGTTTCATGCACATTTCTCAGAAGTAATTAGTGATTTCCAAGTGATTCTTTTATAAATTTACATCGTTTCAATGTATGATTTGTAAAGAAAATGATATAGAAACACTTTAACAGACAATACAGAAACTGACCTAATTTTTCATCCGACATCTTGGGATGACCGTGAATGCAGTTACGGTCATCAGCTTTACCCCAGTGTGAATGGATGTGCTAGCAATGACTGAATTAAAGCAAGTTTCTTAATTTAGATATCGGTTAAAACAGATGGACCAATTCAAGTACACCTTCTAGGGTGCACCCAACTTTAGTAGCAGCACGAGGTTCATGTGAAAATAAAGGTTGTTTAGGCAGCAACCATTTGATTTTCTGGGGGGGGGGGGGGGGGGGGCTATGGTTTTTTTTTTTCTGTACAAACTTTTTTTTTCGCCTGCGGTGATAAACAATCTATTTTTTTCGCGACAAGTCGAAAACAATTTTTTTCTTTCAATTTTAGCATTACATATAGTGGCAGCTGAGAGTGAAACAAACAATTTTTTTTTCTCAGAATCAAAAACAAATTATTTTTTTCTCCAAAAAGTTGGAAACAAACTTTTTTTTTAAAAATATTGATATAGAGAATTCTGTTACAACAAAGCAGATTACATCATCTAAAATTTGCGTTACGAAATTGGAAACAAAAGTAACGCCAGTGTTCTTACACCTGCTACAGAAATACTTATAGTTCTCGGCATTTTCTTCTGATTATTCCTATTGGTCGATGTTCTTTATTATTTGAAAGCGAAAGTTACGAATTTGCCGGTGACGATTATCTATAAATCAGTTAGCATTATGCACTTCCGAAGCGAAAAGTAACGTGAGAAACGACACAAAAATAAGGTCGTATAATCTTTGAAATTTGTTAATTTCAATTTTTTTTCTAGGGAAGAGTAGCATACACTTGTATGTTGATAAAAATAAAGGCATCTTTTCTTACAGAAATACACATTTTTATATTTTTTCCCATAGCCCCCCCCCCCCCCCCCCCCCCCCCAGAAAATCAAATGGTTACTGCCTTAGGACTTTTTGTAAACAAAAGCTAGCACATCATAGAAAAACAAAATTATCTAAGTTTAAATTTTGACAACAAAAATCTCTGTCTTAAAGTCTGTGGATTTTTTACAAAAATCTTGGTTTTCTTTTCAGATCTTTTCACCAAATTCCCTGTTTCTATTAAATGCAATGAAACAATAAGTAATAATGATTTGCACGAAGTTTCCCCTTGGTATATGCACAAATTGGTCCACCTCTATTATTTGAAGATCTTTGCTGTTTTGATGCTATTGCAGTTTGAAAATTTTCGTAATTCACAGGCCAGAGAAGGGGTCATAAACCTTAAAAAGAAGAGTTCAAAATTCAATTACAAGATTCAAATATCGACTCGGACGACAGTGTTTATGTACAAAAGGTTAAATCGGTTAAGGCTGAAGTTTAAAAAGTCTGGTAGCTTTAGGTTTACAAACGGAAGTCACGATAGTTCTGATAGTTGAAAGTATGATTATTGAGTTAATTAAATGACATTTTTGACCAATATATGACACGATATTTTTAGAAGTCAACACAAAAACAGGACTTGAGAATATATCTGTAAAATTCTAAGAAGTACCAGTACATAGGCTTGCTTGAATTTATTATTTTTTAAATTAGAAATATTCATAAAGAATATATTGCAGAACCACTATTTTCCGACGTTTCATAATAGCTGAGGCAGATAAGTAATTGCAATGAAAGAGAATGACATACTTCATTTTAAAGATGCTTTGAGGGCAACATTTTCATATATGGGCACGAGTATAGAAATACCGATATGTGAAACTGTTTTAGCAAAATTATAATTTGAAGTTTGATGGAACCATGTGCGTTAGAAAATTCAAACACAGATGTGAACTGGGAAAACATTTTCGAACTACACATAAGTTAAGATAATGAAAGACATTTTTGCAAAAAACACTGCATCAGTGTTTCCATATTACAATAACGGGATGTATAAGTACCGAGCCACGTCAAATAGCAACTACTAAAATAGACTTGAATAGTTAAAGTAACAACGTTACATAATTCAAAAGCAATGTGAGAGAGAAAAAAAGTAAAGTGTTGTTAATGTTATATTTAAAAATGAAATGTATTTAATAATCACTGGTCCAGTGTATGTGAAATACTAGTATTCGGAATTCGTGTTGCATCATTTGTCAAACCCTCAAATAAACAACCGTAATACTAAGTAATAAGTAATCTATGCAAAAGAAAGTAAAGTAGAAGGTGATATCTTCAGCAGCATCATCAAGATTTCCTAAAGCTAAATTACACTACTCGTGCAAAAAAATGACAAAGACACAGGTACGTATACGAATTCAGAGAACCATAGAAGACTATTAACCGATATTGTAAGCCTCGAGTCGATATCAAAACAGACTAATCGTGAAATAAAGCTGCAAAATACCGTGCTGTTCCAAAATATGAAAAGATCAGTCAAAGTGCCGATAGATCAAACTATTTACAATGCCAACTGTGATTGTAGAACAAGTCATGCAACTGAAAAAGAAACCAGGCAGGCCGGTGAATAATATATTTGACCTTTTTTTTTTGAGATTTTTCGAAAATTTTGAAATTTACTTGGAACATTTATGTCTGACTGTCCCTATGTAATCTTTCGTCCCTCTTTTTAGTCAAATGTTTTAAATGAGAAAACTAAATGCATATTTTGATTGTTGTGTAAATTATTTGAAAAGAAATTCAATAATATTATTTATTTAATATCTTAAAAATTCATTTTAGTTTCTTGTGTATAATTCAGAGTTTAGTAGGACGTCCAGTATCACTGCACTAGTATACATATTTGTTTAGGGGCAAGTTAAAGAACGCCTCCGGGTGCGGGAGTTTCTCGCTGCATTGAAGAACCATTGGAGGCCTTCAGCTGTTGACTGCTCTATGGTCGGGTTGTTGTCTCTTTGACGCATTCCCCATTTCCATTCTCAATTTTATATCCTTTGTGTCTACTCAAATGCTTAGTTTTGACACTTTATTAGAATTTGAGCAATTTTTCAATCATACTTCCATAGCTCAAGTACCAGGAAGAACTTGGAATATCTTATTATATCGAATAGATAGCATTTACTAATTGTCTGACTAGGTAGCCATCGCCAGACTTCACCCTAAAGTCGTCTGTAAAAACACGATTAGTTGCAGTAATTTGGAAATAATATATATACAGTTACTACAGGGCGGCTGTATCAAGGATAATTTACATGTACTTAAACATCCAGTAATTGTGCTACTGTAAATACATATTTTTCTGAAAAAAATCTTTGTTTATTCAATAGTATACTTGACACACATAGACATACATATTAATATTATAGGACATATGATGAGGTAACAGCAAATAAAGACTTGTGATAGAGAAGCAAAGAATGCATTGATTTTGATGCTTACATTTTATCTGAGAGAATCCATTTTCTTGTTTATAATTCTGAGGAACATACACAACTTAACTATACCGATATTTGAGGTATTGTATTCAAATATGAAATTTGTAATCTTTCCTTTGTATAAAGTAATATCATTGTATTTTTCAACATTCACATAGAGTTCCTATGTGTAACAATACATATACACATAGAAAAAAGTATTGCAACACCTTGATGTTTTAAATTTTGGAAAAACAGCCTCCTTTTTTGGATAGAATATGATTAAATACTTGTATAATGATATTGAAACATTGTTCATGATAACATTGGAAGTACATTAATCAATTAAATCAAAATCAATCATATGCACTTTGTTTAACCTATTTTTAATTTGCTCATTTAGGGCGCCGTGATTGGCAAATAAAATATTTGCGTGTTTGTTTAGGTATTAAAATGAATTAAAAAAATTATGAACAACATGTTCTAGTTAATCCCAATTTTGATTAAAAAATGAAGTAAGTGTTGTTAAAAAAAAAGGCATTTTACAACTTTTACTGTAATCTAAATTTACTTAACCGCAACCATTCCTAATGAAGGGCATTGTTTATTTCATAAAGTGTTGGAACTGGGGGTGTCTTTTCGCGCACTTTACGCCAAATAGTGTCCCATATATGCTCGTATGGTTCAAATCTGGGCTACGATCAGGCAAGGAATATAAACCGACTTTCATTTGACCAATAGATCTTCCTCCAAGATGCTATTTTCTAACGTTGGTGACCTCTGCACCATTGAATACTGGCCATTTATGTCAGTTCGTAAGCAAAGGTCCCCGAAATGGTCTTCTCGCACGATAACTAGTAGTTATGAGTCGATGTAGTATTTTAGGTGCTTCAGGACAGGATCCTGTTATGAGCCCCCCATAGTCCCTCCCCCTTATTATCATAAATCTCAGATTTTTAAATATATATCACTTATTTGTACCATACTTATACTAATATACCATATTTTTATTCTAAATATGCATGTTTACTATCAACGTGAATCTCGACTATAGATCGTAGCGAAAGGTTGCCAACTTCGTTTCATGAAATTGGGGCAACGGTCAGGAAAAATTGTTTTAAAATGTAATAAAATTTCACTTACCGGTTAAATCAACGAGTCCATGCTCTTCTCAAATGATTTTCCTTATTGAATTTCGATATCCCGATGTAATATGATACCGTTTTAACACTTTTATTTCATTTTTTCCGCAAGTGATGTTGCATTTTGTTCTCCATTCAACTTCGATCAACGGAAGTTACAATACAACGACATCTGTGTGGTCTTCAGCTCAAGAAGGATAACTCCACACGTAACCGCGGGAAATTAGATAAGTTCCGGGGTCGAAAAAGTAAGAGATTTTCGAAAATGTATACATTCGAAATTCTCGTATGTTTACTTTCCCTGCATATACCCCGGAACTCATCTAATTTCCCGTTGGCAACCTTTCGCTTCGCTCTATAGTCGAGATTCACGTTGATAAAATTGAGAAAGGAAATGGTGAATATGTCAAAGCGACAACCACCCGACCATAGAGCAAACAACAGCCGAAGGCAACCAATGGGTCTTCAATGTAGCGAGAATTCCCGCACCCGTAGGTGTCCTTCAGCTGGCCCCTAAAATATGCATAATAGTACAGTGATAATGGACGTCATACTAAACTCCGAATTATACACAAGAAACTAAAATTTAAAATCATACAAGACTAACAAAGGCCAGAGGCTCCTGACTTGGGACAGGCGCAAAATTGCGGCGGGGTTAAACATGTTTATGAGATCTCAACCCTCCCCCTATACCTCTAGCCAATGTAGAAAAGTAAAAGAATAACAATACGCACATTAAAATTCAGTTCAAGAGAAGTCCGAGTCTGATGTCAAAAGATGTAACAAAAGAAAATAAATAAAATGACAATAATACATAAAGACTACTAGCATGGTAAACATGCATATTTAGAATAATAATATGGTATATTAGTATATATATGGTACAAATAAGTGATATATATTTAAAATCTGAGATTTATGATAATAAGGGGGAGAGAATATGGGGGCTCATAACAGGATCCTGTCCTCAAGCACCTATGTTTGCAAAGGGTTTCCTTCTTACCAACCGTCATAAGACTTGGTTTTCCCTAGCTGATGTAATAGGGGGTCTTTCTGATCTCGATAGGTCTTCAACACCATTTGTTGCCTGATTTTTATTTACAAAACGACTAAAAGTGGAATGGTGATGACCAACATAACGTGCAATTTGTCGCAGGGACAAAGCTGCTTCTCTAATGCTGATAAAAGAGGGACGAACGATCCGAGACAACTGACATTAAATTAATGTAATGTAAATCATTTGAAAGTATTCTAAACTTTTTTAACCGTTAAATGTATGGAACTGGTCTGAAACCTCAATGTATGAAACTGGGCTGAACATAAATGTATATAACTGGTCTGAAACTTAAATGTATGAAACAGGGCTGAAACCTAAATGTATGAAACAGGGCTGAACATAAGTGTCTGAAACCTAAATGTATGAAACAGGGCAGAAACCTAAAATGTATGAAACTGGTCTGAAAACTAAATGTATGAAACTGTTTCAAACCTAAATGTACATGAAACCGGCTGAAACCTATTGGAAAGAATGTTTCACGGAAATCTATTTAAACTGGTGTTAATTTTCGTATGAATCTTTATTAAATAAACATGTCTATAACTGTCGGAACAACATGGTAACACATGGTAGCACTTAGGCATGGTATGTCAACAAACACTCACTGCAATAGTGAGAGATGCAAATCATTAGCACCAGCCCTGTATGGACCATCTGCACCGAACCAACAGTCTCCGCCTTTCTGTATTTTGTCCGCATTTTCCACTTCACTTTACTTAAACTAAACCTTATGCCTGCTTCAAACTACTTCTCTTCCAACCCTTCCGATGTTCACTGTCTGCTGTCTTCGGTACAAATGACGACTTTAACAAATGGAAGCTTTAACTGAAAAGCTACCAAGTATTTATACTTCGAACGCGGACCTCGAAGAGAGCATCCTAGCAACAACTATACCGGTAAAGCGTCTGATAGCAACCAAAGATAAAGGGATGGTTTTAGATACAGTTTCAACGATAAAATGATTAAATGGGAAACTCATAGAGATATCGGGAAAATATATAACTGCAGAAATATTATAATATTCTTTAACAGTCAATTCGTAACACTATTTTTAATTTTTTTTTTACACTTAGAGATATGGCTCGGGTTGTGAAAAATGTTTAGATTTTTGCATTGATTAGCAAATATGCTGAACATGAACAATGTTTAATTTTGGTAATCACCTTGAATCAGCACCACAATTAAAAGTTAACAGGTGTAATAGATGTGCCTAGGTTGATTGCCCTTTATTTTGACAAAATAATTATTTAGTATTTAAATGTTTATTTTAAGTTAAATTTGTTTTAAACATAGAAAGATAGCAGTAAGGATATTTAATTGCAGTTCGCCAGAATTAGTCACCCCCTTCTTGATGCAATTTTTACTACTTTAAGTACATAACGCGAAGCAAATTTACTTACTTTTAAGACTAAATCTGGGAACACTTTATTTTTCATTTTACATTTAAAGTAACTATTTTTGAACTTTTATACTCCGGTTATATCCGACTTTGTTTAAGGCATTTATTGTACATTTGTGATTAAAATATAGTTTTCATTTGATTTATTGTCTGTTGTTCAGCCATAATCTGATATCAGGTATCACGATGGTCGAACAGGGGCGAAGAACTGGCCACTACACGTCCTGGGAAAAAGTTGGATAAATGGGAAGACACCCATGAGAGCTTGTAAGTGCTCATTTGAGAACAGCCAGAATTGTTTTTTATCCTTAGGTAGTTCTTTAAAATTAGGATAAATAGTGTTTATTTTATCAAATAATAATTGCCTCTGTTCATTATATGTAATATAATATGGGTCTCATCTTCAATAGAATTTGATCAAAGTGATAAACAAGCAGTGATGACATAGACGCTGAGTTCTCTTTATGAATTTTTTAAATTTATCTATCTTTCTCAATTCTAAGATCATGAGCACTTATTCTCATTTTACATATAAGCTTATCTAGGGAGGCCTAAAGATAGTCACAGTTTCGGCAAATAGTATCGCGTCATCAGCGTAAAGTATAGTATTTAGAATTAGATAAATATATAACTTTTGTTTCAATGTCTTTACTTATAGTTTATAGACCAATCACATCTTCTTATCTTCTAAAAAGGTGAAGATATATAGGAGGATAGAATTTCTCCCTGTCGAACACCAGTTTCGCCTTGGGGAAAAAAATCATGATTTAATATTTTGATGCATATTAAAAATAATGTTGTACATTTTGCCATTTATATAACTTAAAATGTATTTCTGTATTCAGTCTTAATTTTTGCTAATGTGCTTTGTCATTATGCCTTTTAATATTTCTTTGATACATATATGACGTGGCTCTGTACTTATACATCCCGTTATTGTACTATGGTAATTTGTGTATTCTTGTCCAACAATTTTGGTTAATATGCTTGGTCTTCTCTCAATTTTGTGCTTATGTGTAACATATTTGTTTGTATGTATCTACAAATTGAGATTATAACACAATATTGTCTAACCCTATTTTTGGCAGCTTTACCTATTACGTCTTTGTTTTGTAAACGCACCTTTGACAATATAATGTCATACAAATGAGAGGTTTAGCTAGCTATAAAACCAAGTTCAATTCACCATTTACTACATAAGAAAATGCCTGTACTTAGTCAGGAATATGACAGTTGATATCCATTCATTTGATGTGTTTGAGCTTTTGATTTTGCCTTTGATTAGGTCTTTCTGTTTTAAATTTTCCTCGAAGTTCAGTATTTTTGTGACTTAACTTTTTTTTCAGATAAGAGAGATCAAAAAATTAAAAGTCTGATCCATGTTTTACGGGTGTTCCAAATTCTTTTTTTTTCAAAATCTATCACTGCAACTTTTTCATGGGCGATCAGTATTATAATATAACAACTAAGCAAACTGTCGTACAATCTTTAACTTTACCAATTATGAGTTTCAATATAGACAAACTACTGTTGCCTCTTATTCTCAAACGAACATATGATACCATGTATAAAAAGATAACGATTTGCATAACATTACAGAGATGAATGCATGTCTTTTCCTGAAAATCATTCCCCAAATCACATAAGAGGTTATGCACGCAGTTCTTATCCTATAAATACAACTGATACGAATTACTTGGAAATGCGTTATTTATCTTATTTTTACAATATAATGGAAAAATACAATCCATTTCCATAAAAGTTCAGTTTATAATACAATAATCTGAAGCTAAATAAACCCTATCAATGAGCAGAAAATGAATTTATGTTTCTAAGTATTCCGTATGAACTATGCGTGTCGAACATATGGTACACCAACGTTATAATATCAACTCTAGAAAGCACTATACTTTGAAGTGGTTTTCGTACAATATTTTTCAATTACATTTTCCAGATTTACAGGAACATTAATTTAAAGTTAATACTTGAACATCAGACTATGTTTATTAATCTGAATATACTTCAATCCTACGTTTTACAGAAAATAGCAATTGTTATCTTATAATTGTTTCTGTTTGTGTTACATTGTCGTTTGTTTTGTTTTTGCAATGTAGTGTTTCTGTTGTTTCGTTGTTTTCCCCTTATATATGATGTGATTCCCTCAGTTTAAGTTTGTAATCCGGATTTTTTTTCCTCCATCGATTTATGACTTTTGAACAGCAGTATACTGCTGTTGCCTTTTTTTACAATTAAGTTGTCTTTATCGTTTTTATCACCACATTTTGTATCTGTTTTACAAAAATAAAAGTGTTGTGAGCGAAAAAGTCGACATTTTTTCTACTTATTTTGTTTGAGCATATATAGCTTTGATATTACCGTTGCAACCCTTTAGATTATAACAATTAAGCAACCTCAATTTCTAGTGTGAATAATGAACTATAAATCATGAAATAGGCCTGTCATTCAGAAAAAAATAAAAATTAGGTCTATTTCAATTGAAGACTTCGAACGCGATATTAAGAATGATTCTATGATATTGTTGTCTATTAAATAGTCGATCCATATATAGGCAATACAATGCTTATTTAACTCAAAATATTCTATGTATTCCTCACCTTAGCCGAACAATGTAAATTCTGCATATATATAAAGCGCTAACTGTATTCATGGTATGCTCATATAATAAACGGTTGTGTCGAATTTCAAAACAAATAAATGCCAGAACAATCTGAACAAATTATAGGAAATTGTATAACGGAAATAACAGATTTGATTGCTAATTTGAAAATAATTTAATAAAAAGAGAGATGATCTTAAGCTATGATCATATATAATGTTGAAAATACTTCTTGTAACTAGAAACCAAAGAAAATCGCTAAAAATACCAAAAATCACTCGATTCTTTGTACTTTTAATCAGATTTGAATGAAAATGTCTACGTAGACCATTAACTTGTACGTTTTTATCAGGAAAACAAATATAACTTTAAAATCACAATTGTACTTTAATTATTTTTTCTATTCATATACTACTAAAACTAGAAACACTTGATTTAAAAATACGATGACACTGAAAGTGCAGTTAACTTGTTAAAACGAGGTTAGGTCACAAGAAAAGTACTGCGTATTTTCCTGCTTTGTACTTTTTATGTACTTGCTAGAAAGGACAATGAAAATATGCGAATCAAATTAGATTTATGTTTCATGCTGGTTTCCAAGAAATATTATATTGGTTCATACTTCTACAAACGTCTATTCAAGATAAATGAAGATGGAAATATAATAATGATGAATAACAAAAAATCACTTGCCAATCCTATTTGTCCTTATTTTTCCAGAAAACTTTTACATTTAATTAATAACTACCTTCAACGGCAAATTACTTATAAAATTTGATGTTTTTTCCCCTAAAGTTTGTTATGTCTTATATATTGTTCCACTGTAACTGCTTCTTCATGTTTCACTGTAACTGCTTCTTCATGTTTCACTGTAACTGCTTCTTCATGCTCCGTTATTACTGTTTTTTGAAATTCTTTAAATTTCTTTGTTATCAGAGAGCTAGGATGACAGTTGATAATAACATACATTTGGTAGTGTGGAAAGTCGAAACCACTTTAACAATTACTCCTGGTTCTAGCATCAAAATTACATTTACGTTCTAGTGAAAAATTGGTAACGTCTTTCCATGAGAACGACAAACAAGTCTTCATTTAATAAAAAAGATTATATAATCTTATAAAGAATGCAGAAGAAGTTGCGTCAAATATGCATTTGAAAAATGAAAGAAATATATTCAATAATAGCAAAACTACGTTTTTGATGTTTTTGATAAGTTTTTAAACAATTAAATTTGTAAATCAGATTTTTATATTGAGTGAGATATCACCTTGACTTTATTGTCGGGTTTGGAAATCTCATTCCATTATGCAAATTTCTTCTCCTTGGCCGGTTGTTCCTTTGTTCCTTTTTAATCCCCACCTACAATAGTACAGGGGCATTATGTTTTCTGGTCTGAGCGTCCATTCGTCTGTTCGTCCCGCTTTAGGTTAAAGTTTTTAGTCAAGGTGTTTTTTGATGAAGTTGAAGTTCAATTCGACTTAAAACTTAGTACACATGTTCCCTATGATATGATCCTTCTAATTTAAATGCCAAATTAGATTTTTGACCCAAATTGCATGGTCTACTGAACATAGAAAATGTTAATGCAAGTTTCAGGTTTAAGTTTTGGGCAAGGTAGTTTTTGAAGAAGGTGAAGTCCAATCAACTTGAAACTTAGTACACACGTTCCCCATGATATGATCCTTCTAATTTAAACAGTTAAATGCCAAATTAGATTTTTATCCTAAAGGTCTACTGAACATAGAAAATGATAGTGCGAGTGGGACATCCGTGTACTTTGGACACATTTTTTTTTTCGCCAATATATATGTTTTATTTTAAATTAATCAAAGTTTTGGACACATTCTTGTTATTTTATCACTTATCTTGATATATATACATCGCACCAATGAAGTAATGTCGATGTTTGTCCGGCTAAACATTCAACACGATTTTGTTTTGACACCTTGAAAATGACAATATATTTTCAAAAGGTCCAAATTTTCATTTTTTCATTTCTCCATTTGATATACTAAACTTTCCTGTTCAAAATGATTGCGTTGACTCTGCAATGGGCCAGTACTGGCAATCAGACTTAAATAGCATTTCTTCTATTTCACCACTACTTAAAGCCAAAACATCGTGATTCTCGTTGTTAAACCTCAATTCTGCGGCAAAACACATTTGTAAGATGAATGTATTGTTATGTTTCTGCTTTAAATTCTTAGTGGGGACAGAATACAGCTCTGATATTTTTCATCAGTTTTAACTCATCTTTATGAATATTTTTATCAAATACGGTGCTTGGAAGGAGAACGTGAACAGACTTGTGTGGCTTTGGTTAATTGTTTTAATTTGATGTATCTTCGGAACGTATACTTATACTTTAGTCTTGTTCCTATATTATCATGAGGCTGACTTTATACAAAAACTTCTTCGGAAGAAAGAAAAGAAGTACATGTAAGCAACATCCTTTAATTTCACGTTCCTCTATAAAGATGATGTTCTCTCTCTAAGTAATTCAAAATTTGTTGACTATGTTGAAAGCATATATCACATCGAACTAGAGATAAAGGATACAACAGATAGAGTTAAGTCTTCTACATAACTTGCCTTATATCTAGAAATTATTTAAAAGAGAAGATGTCACTTGTTTGCATAAGTCAAAGTTCTTTGTATCCACAATAGAGTATTTGATTTTTAGGTCAAGTAAAAACCAAGGATGATCTAGAAGAAAAGTAACAATATTTTTAAGGTAAAATTAAAAAAATTGTAAATCCATTGTAATATAACACAATATCAAAATCGTTTCCTTTAATAACAGTGAGTTCCATTTTGCAGATGTTGCATCCCATAATATCACATCTCCTTGAACGATGTTATAATGAGACTCAGTACTTGTGATTCAGAGGTTTGAAGAATACTCTGTTGATATTTGGTATTTCCCTATCAAAATGGATTTCTTCTACTTCACTCAAACTTTTGATTGCTTCGTCTGCAATATGAACGAGCGAGAGTAGTTTATAAAAATAATTTTATAGTGAAATGACATATTTGTTTCTCTTAATGTAGATCATTCTATATGCTTAAAAACTATTAATCAAAATTCATTTATATTGAAGGTCTAACAAATATTGAATTCCTAATGTTAAACAATGTTTTCCGAGAAGCAAAATTCTTGGTCGTTTTATATAATTATGTATGATCTCTATTATTTTTTATGACGGACTGTTTTGTCAACCTTTTAAGCTGTTTGCCTAGTTTTTGGCGCGGCAGTTGTATCGCCTATTTATTTTTGCAAAATATTCATTTTCGTTGAGTTCTATTTATGCAACCTTGTAGCTACGTATCGCACAAGACACCCAAATGTAGATGTTTTTCGGGATTTAACAGTGCTGCATTTACCGCAGTTGATAAGTTTGAAAATTAATTTGAAAACGTAAAATGACTTAATAATAATAAGACATTTCAGATAATGTTAAGACCAGAATTGACCGTTGAAAACTAACATTTATTGACATTGTTTAATAATTTGATATTGTACTAGGTCATGCTTCTTGGACTGTTCAAATATCTCCACTTCTGAAGCTACTTATAAACCAGTTTATATGGTCCACCAAAAGCTGTAAGTGGTTGATAATTAAGGTATCTAGCAAAGATTTTTTTTTTTTGGGGGGGGGGGGGGGGAGGTCAGTCAACACACATGGCTGCCATGACTTCAAAGTGAAATGCAATAATTGTGTGATATCTTAAAAACTAGTAGATTAAATTTGAAAGAGGATAAGGATCATTATGTCCAGATTTCATCTTTATCAGAGTTTCCAGAACACTATTTTTACACATAAATAGCTATGTTTTTAAATTTGAAAAAATGGAAGTATTGCTTTCTGGTGTTCTATTGCGAAAGGCAGGGCACATGGATAGATTATAAAAGCTAAAATCCACATACCAAACAGACATAAAAATATCAAACGCATTTATGGTTGATCAGAGTACATTCAAGAATAACTTAAGATCGAAAGTAAAGCCGTAAGATAAACAACATGCGTAAGGAAAATCTATTTCTTTTCTTCCTATGGTTTCACGGTTACTTTCATACGAATACGTTTCGTAATAAAACCTACTTTTTCTCGGTGTCAATATCTCAATATTAGTTAAAAGTACACAGATGGGATTGTGAAAGGATCTATATTAAAGCTAAATCATCAGGAAATTGTGTTTTTAAATCCCGCATTAAGCTAAAAAAAATCTTTTCGAAGAAATTGCTAACACAGCTAAACACATTTTAAGTTTTTCATCTTTTTATATACAAGTTTTAATATAATTATCATTGATTCCGGGAATGAAAATTTTCAAAACATAACCCGTTTTTAAAGCCAAAAAACAGACGTTGTTTTTATTTTGTAATGTAAAAAATAAAGGCAAAAAATACCAAAGGAATAATCAAACTCGTAATTGTATAACAAATTGACAATGGCATTGCAAAAACGACAACAAAGACAAACACCAGTATAAAAGAACACAGTCAACATAAACAAAAATATTGCGCAACACGGAACCCATCAACCCGTACTGATACCAGGTGATCTGGACTAGTAAGCAGATTATGCCAAAAATGTGGCATCCGTCGTGATAATAATCTTATAATATATATCGGCAATAAGTCTAATTTGATAATTTCACATTCAAGGAAAGAGTAAAGATTTGTGGCTACAACAATTGGACAGATTCGTTTGTTGTTAGATAGAAAAGGAAACTTACAGTTTGGAAACTGAAATCATCCCTTGTCGTAAAGTTTTATTCTCGTCCAACCATCCATCATTATCGATTTCTAGATGAAAGTCAAAACATTAAGCAGATTGAACTGTATCTGTTGTATCTATTATGTCAAGATTGAGGGATAGAGGCTTTCATCATTGCCACCAACTTTGGATTGATTACCTCTTCTATTTGCCAAAACTTTAAGAAATTGTTTGGTCCTCAATACGCTTTAACTTCGTACTCTATTCAATTTTTAGATATCAATCTTTACTTTTTGAAACTTTATATTTTGTAATACCAATAAGAACAATAAAAAACAAAATAACAAAACAAAATATTCCGCCCTTATTAAAAAAAGTCATCAAAACAAATTGTCAGTTGCTGGCATATTTGTAGCCGTATACAGCATCGTGTATTTTTTTCTTTTTCCGAATCAATTCAATATGTTTACTATTTGCAATATAATTACAATGTACTTTTTCTCAGTTTCTTCGTTCTGTCAGATATAGATTTAACAGAAAAATTAACATGTGAACCGGAACTGTACTGTCTTTGTAATTTGGTTTACCAAAACATTTTATCTATTGTTTTTAAATGTAATTGCAAAGCATTTGTTTAAATTTCTATTTTGGTATCATGAATGAAATATAATTGCAACTGTTATCCTAAGATGACACTAGGGTATGGCTCTTATTGTCTTTCTGTGCAAACACTCCCGGGATAACTTCCGTTCTAGTTTGATCCTTACAAGATGACACATTCTAGAAAATTGATATGTATTTGTACCTTAAGGATATTCAATTTACAGGAGTAGCTCGGGTAGCTTCCTTGAAAATGTCTTGCTTTAAACATTTGTATGTTTTTTTTTAATTCTTTGGGAGACAACTCTGGAGGTCAGTTTTTCTTTTCCGATTTTTGTGCAGTGAAAGGTTCATTTTAGCTAAACCGCTTGTCTCATAATACTAATCGTGAGTGCGTTGATACTGAAACCAAATTTGATACATAAAACATTCCAAATTTCGTAAAATAGTCATTCAAAAATTCGAGCAGGATGGTCGTAACTAAAACAACAATAATGTTGAGGATGGTCGAAACATAAAATTGTGATGGTCGTAACTCTTTGTTAAATAAGACCTAATAAGATAAGTCAATAGTTTTAAACGTGTCTTTTATTATATGAATATATTATATGATATGTTTATGAAGTTTTTTTTTTATTTTAACATACAACGTGTAATAAAAAAAAAATTCATGTTACACTTATGAATTTAAAATTTAAAAAAAATTCAAATATTAGTTGTTTTTTTTAATTTTGATTAAAGTTTTAAAATATAAAAACGTCCATTTTTTTATGTATTGGACCGAAGAAGGCTTGTCAATAGTTTTAAACGTGTCCTTTATCATGTGAAAATATTATATGTTATAAACTAAAAGACAAATTGAAAGAGTTGGTATTACTTTGCTTCATAAAAAAGAATGGCCAACGTAGATACAAGTATCTTGTCTTAGGGAGGGATAAATCATACTTTGTAAAGAATCACTCTGATTCAAACAAAAATTCTCTGAAACCGATATTATAAAGATGTTTGATTTCTAGATTGACAACATATTTGTAACGTTCGGAGGACGTGTTTTTCAACAGACTGTCGGCATCCCAATGGGAACAAACTGTGCCCCTCTACTTGCCGACTTGTTTCTTTATTATTATGAGGCTGACTTCATGCAGGAACTTCTTAGGAAGAAAAATAAGAAGTTAGCAATATCCTTTAACTGTACTTTCCGCTATATAGATGACGTTCTTTCACTAAACAATTCAAAATTTGGTGACTATGTGGAACGCATCTATCCCATCGAATTGGAGATAAAGGATACTACAGATACAGTTAAGTCGGCTTCATATCTTGACTTACATCTAGAAATTGACAATGAGGGTCGGTTGAAAACAAAACTTTACGACAAAAGAGATGATTTCAGCTTTCCAATTGTGAACTTTCCATTTCTAAGTAGCAACATTCCAGCAACACCTGCATACGGGGTATATATCTCCCAATTGATACGATATTCCCGTGCGTGCATTTCCTATCATGATTTTCTTGATAGAGGGTTACTGCTCACAAGAAAGCTATTAAACCAAGAGTTCCAAATGGTGAAGTTGAAATCATCCCTTCGTAATTTTTACAGACGCCATCACGAGTTGGTTGACCGTTATGGAATAACCGTTTCACAAATGATATCGGATATGTTCCTTACGTCGTAACTATAATCCCCTTCCCTTTCATGAATGTGACCTACCGAATTAGAATATTTACCGGATTTGTAATCACATAAGCAACACGACGAGTGCCACATGTGGAGCAGGATCTGCTTACCCTTCCGGAGCACCTGAGATCACCCCTAGTTCTTGGTGGGGTTCGTGTTGTTTATTCTTTAGTTTTCTATGTTGTGTCATGTGTACTATTGTTTTTCTGTTTGTCTTTTTCATTTTTAGCCATGGCGTTGTCAGTTTGTTTTAGATTTATGAGTTTGACTGTCCCTTCTGTATCTTTCGTCCCTCTTTTATATATGTGAAGTAAAGCAAAAAAAAAAATAAAATAAAAAAAAAATGAAAGGGGTGAATTTTTAAGATAGGGGTACATGTTAAGTGCGAAACGGAAGATAATTTCATAATCTTTTTTTATCAGATGGTATTTATCTCACCAGCTGGAGAAAAACTTTTATTGTTTTAATCCATAAGTCTGGAGACAAATAAGACATGTGCAATTAAAGAGGTATTTCTATTTTAAACTGTCTATTAAAATTATATAGCTCTATTTATATAAAAGACTAATTAATAAAGCATTAAATTCTCAAGTCATCAATTTGGATTTCGTTCAAATCATAGAACGTCTGATAGCATATTTATTTTAAAAACTCGTTGTCACCAAATACTTGGGGAAAAAATAAGACAATTACAGCTTGTTTTTTAGATTTGTGTGGTGCTTTTGACTCTGTTTGGAATAATGGTCTGTTGTATAAATTGATAAATGATGGTGTTAGTGTGAAGTTTCATACTATTTTGAATAATATGTATAACTTATCACATTCCGCACTGAAGATTAGTACTGAACACTCTTTTTTCCAATTATAGGAGATGTAAGACAAGGGAACAGTTTAAATTCTACTTTTTATTCCACCTGGCCCGAAGAACCAAGTGAGCTATTCTCATAACTTGGCGTCCGTCGTCCGTCGTGGTCGTTAACTTTTTACATTTTGAACTTCTTCTAGAGAACCACTGAATGGAATTGAACCAAATGTGGCATGCATGTTCCTTATGAGGAGCTGACCAAGTTTTGTTAGCTAATCCATCATTCAGGATTCGTTTTTTTATGTGTTACATATTTGTTTTTCATTCATTTGTTTTTAATAAATGGACCGTTAGTTTTCTCGTTTGAATTGTTTTACGTTGTCATTTCGGGGCCCGGAAGTTTTATAGCTTACTATGCGTTATGGGATTTGCTCATTGTTGAAGTCCGTATGGTGACTTACAGTCGTTAATTTCTGTGTCATTGTCATTGGCAATCATATCACAACTTCTTTTTTATAAATTAATATTTAAATACAAACAAGAGTAAAATTCTAGTTTTTCAGAATATTTATAAACAATCTCCACCCCTCGTGTTCAATGATAAATTTTTGACTGAAGTTAAGGAAATACCTATGGAATATTATTAACTATAGAGGAATTTTACAAAAAACTACTGAAGAGCTGTGTAAAAAAGGTATCAAAGATTTATTTTTATTGAGAAAACAAACGTTCAATTTAAATTTTGTTCCCACTAATTTGTCATGTAAATTATTGATACTCTTATAAGACCTATTTTGTCATACAACTCTTAAATTTGGTTTATGGATAAATTTCAGTCAGCTTATAGGGCATCTAATAGAGTTGCAGAAATACGTTTTGTAATACTCTTGCATTAGCAGAAACGTATCTCTTTAAGAAGGTTCATTCGAAATTCTGTAAAGCAGTATAAGGGTTGAAAAAGACAGCCATTAACATATAGGTGCTAGTGTAACGAGCAGGGAGTCCTGCAAGCCAGATGGTACTTTGTGTACCCGTAGATCCGTACCAGGGTTACTTCCCTGGATTTGTTGTGTATCGTTGGCTAACCCTTACAAATGGTAACGTGTTTTCTGAACTAATTCAACCTTAGATATAAAAGCCTAACAACAAGTAACAAAAGATTACTTTTGGTAAGTATACAAAATGGAACCCTTAACCTAACAATGGAGTACAACACAAAGGACACTCAATTGGAGCTGTGACTTAACCTTACTTTAAAATTAGATACATGACTGTTAACCTATTTGCCTTACAGTAATTTAGTTCTTTGACTCAAAGGTAATATGGAAATATGGTTTCCAGTGCGCCCCTGGTCCTTGTTCAGGGCAAATGTGTCACTGGTCCAAAGGGACAGTATCACGTTGTCACCTTAATTATATACCACAGGACAATATGTCACCACCTTATTCAGATAGTACAATTGGATTGGCTCTTGCTTATAAAAGTTTAACCAAAGGTCCTTGGTAAGCTACTTCTTATTCAGAAATAGTTATAATTATCTTTTCTTTAGTCTTCACTCTAAGAGCTCTGACGACCGAACTGATTAACGTTGCGAGAAACTCTCTTTATATACTAGAATAATCTCTAACCAAAATGCATATCTCTAGCCAGAAATGAAAATATTCCGTATTATTGTTACGTTTTAATATAATGCCTATAGTAATTTAATATCAAGCACTTACTTTTCAACTAGATAGGATCGGAACCAGAACCAAAATTTCGGAAATCGTTTTCCGTATTACAACCGTAATTAACGTACTTCATTAAGAAACGAAAGTGAAAAGATTTAAACATTTGCCGACTTCCTTACAGATAAACGTAAAACTTCTTAACATAATTAAGGTAACAACATAATTAAGGTAACTGAATAATTTTCGTCACATTACCCACGCCTCCAAAGAAATGCGCGCCGCATTTACAATACTCGAACTAAATCATCGACCTCTGGCCCTTTTTCAGACCCAAACTCTATCAACTATCTATTCGACAGTAACCACTGAGCATGTTCTGAAAATGCAAAGTACTCTCCATGGTACTAGACAAAATTAACCGAACAAAATAAATGTCCACCTTATCAGCTCGTAGACATAATATCTACCATATGCTCAGATTTCAACCAGCCCCTACCTATACTACTACCAATACTACCAATGGGTAATGAATTCCTATCAAAACTACTTAACTTAATACCCTACCCTTACTATATGAAATCTGAATACCAGAGGCATGATACTTCAATTTAAACTGTCACTTAAAACTTAATCTTCCGAAATAATCCTGGTTGCAAAATTTAGCCTATGTAGCGGCCCCTAGGTGCCTACTCTTAACGAACTCTACAAAGGGATCTTTAACGTGCGCAGGACGTGACATTTCCTGTACACGGGGCATCGGATTTAACGTCCCCAGTCCGACCGGACGGTCATACCGTAAAATTAAAACAAAAACACAAAAATAATATCGGGTATCTTTTACCATATTTCAAATTTAGATTTAGAATAATAAAACATATTTAAAATCAAAAATACATATTTACACTGTCTATTTACAACTCAAAACACACAATTAACCGTTCGTAGTCCTTCATCCACGATGGAGGTTTTCTAAACCTCCTTGGCCGATCATTGTCTAATCCTCATGATCATCTAGATCTAATAAGGGCAAAGAGTCAATGATAACTTCTTCGTCGTGAATCTCTGATTCTAGCTCTCCTGTTTTCTCAGGACTTTGTTCGTCAACAAGTTCTCCCCGTAGTATTTGTTGGGGACAAGGGCGCATCCTATCAACATGTATTACTTGACCCGGTCCCTTACGCCCACAATTGACGGTGTATGTGACACTTGAGTTTATCTTAATCACCTTATATGGACCATACCACTGGTTAGTGAACTTTGGTGACAAACCCGGGTTTCTAAGGGGAAAGTATACATAAACCATGTTGCCAGGTTCAAATTTAGCCCAACTGACATTTTTGTCATGGTTTTTCTTTTGCCTTAACATTTGACCAGAGACATGTCTCCGAACAATCAGATGTGCCTCTTCCGTGTGTTCTTGTAATTCCCATGCCCACTGATTCTGAGATATTGCCTTAACTTGGGATGGTAACTTATATATTAAGTCTAGAGGGGTAGACACTTCCCTTCCTAACATTAATCTATTGGGAGTGTAACCAGTGGTCTCATGTTGAGAGGACCTGTAAGCCATTATGACATAAGGTAGTAATACGTCCCAATTGGAGTGATATTCATTTACATACCCCGTGAGCATGGTAGCTAGAGTTTTATTGAATCTTTCAACCATCCCGTCAGATTTCGGGTAATAAGGAGTCGTCCGGGTATTTTTCTATCTGAAGCAAATTGCACATTTCCTTAAACAAGTTGCTCTCGAATTGACTACCTTGATCGGAATGCATAATAGTTGGTACCCCAAACCTAGAAATAACCTAAGTAATAATAATATTTGCAACTGTAGTTGCCTCCATGTTGGGCATGAGATAACTCTCTGTCCACTTAGTATAATAGTCACTTATAACTAAGATGTCTGTGTTGCCTTTTTCACTTACTGGGAGTTCCCCCAGGATATCCATGGCAATTCTCTCCATTGGATAACCTGACTCTTTAACTTGTATTGGGGCCTTTCTCTTAGGAATGGGTTTCTTTCTCTTATTACATATTGAACAACCAGCAATGTAACTCCAAGTATCACCTCTAACACCTGGCCAATAAATGTTTTCTTAATCCTAGCCAAAGTTTTCTTAATGCCAAATGAGCAGCTGTCCTATTATCATGAGCAAACTCGAAAATTTAACGTCTTTCCTTCATTGGTATGACAACTTGTTTCAAATTTGTTTCCGGGTCTTTCCTAAACAATATACCATCTTGAACCTTCATAACATTTCATTGGGACCAAAGGGACTTAACAACATAACTGCGTTTGCCGGTTTGTGAGTATGAAGGTTTTGAGCCAGTAGTCAACCATCCTATGACAGTCTGCAAGTCCTTGTCTGTTTCTTGCAATTGTTTTATATCTAGCTCAAGATCATCATCCTGGCACTCCTGAAATTGTACCATATCAACTAAGCCAACTGCTTCCCAGTTCTCAATAAAACCACACTGCTTACAAGGAATACGACTCAAAGCATCGGCATTGCGATGTTGGGTACCTGGTCTATGCTTAATAACCATATCGTATGAACTTATAACTTCCAGCCAACGGGCTAGTTGACCCTCTGGGTTTTTGAATCTAATGAGCCATTGTAATGAGCTGTGATCTGTCCTTATAATAAATCGCCTACCGTACAAGAAATGCCGAAAATGTTTAACAAAATGGACCACGGCTAGCAGTTCCTGCCTTGTAACACAATACCGGCGCTCTGTTTTAGAAAGGGTCCGACTCCCATATGCAATAACATGTTCCTCAACATCAATAACCTGTGATAAAACACCACCTATCGCTCTGTTACATGCATCCGTATCAAGAATAAATGTTTGGGAGAAGTCGGGATGACTGAGGACTGGGGTACTGACTAATTTGCCTTTCAGATTTTCAAAGGCCTCCTGACTATCATTTGTCAACAGAAATTCGCGACCCTTTTCGGTCATTTGGTGTAAGCTCTTATCCGTATCTGAGAAATTTATTATGTACCGGCGATAATAACCACACAAACCCAAGAAGGATCTGAGCTCTGTCACGTTCTGGGGTATTGGCCATTCCTTTATACACTTAATTTTATCGGGGTCGGTAGCAACACCCGATTCTGAAACAACATGTCCGAGAAAAGTAACCTTTTTAGCAAACAAAATGACACTTTTTGGGTTTGAGTTTAAGCCCTGCCCCTTGTAACTTTACAAAAACCTTTCGTAGATTATGTATCATTTCGTCAAAATTCTTAGCCATAACTATGATATCATATAAATATATGAGACAAATGTCCCATTGGAGCCCTGCCATAACATTCTCCATTAGACGCTCGAAGGTGGCAGGGGCGTTTACCAGACCAAATGGCATACAGCGAAACTGATAAAGACCCTTTCGTGTGGCAAAGGTTGTTTTAGGGCGATCTGATGGCTCTACTTCTACCTGCCAACATTCAGAACATAAATCCAAAGTTGAAAACCACTTGTTTCCTGACAACTGCTCCAGCGAATCAATTCGGGGCAAAGGATACGCGTCTTTGATAGTACATGCGTTTAACTGTCTATAGTCTACGCAAAACCTAGTGGTCCCATCTTTCTTTCTTACCAAAACTATTCCGGAGGACCATGGTCCTTCCGAGGGCTCAATAATGTTTCTTTCCAACATATCGTTAATATGTTGATCTACCTCATCCCTAAGACCTATTGGGGTGCGCCGTGGTGGCTGCTTGATTGGCCTTGCAGCACCAGTGTCAATCCTGTGTTTCACAATATTTGTTTGTCCAAGATCCGAATCTGAAACGGCAAAAAGATGCTTAAATTCCAATAACAACTCTGTGACCTTGTCTTTTTGTCCATATCCAAGATTCTCACTAGACCTATCTAATAATTTTTCCAATTCATTATTAAGAGCATAATCCTTGTGATTAACTACCTGACTAACCACTTCCGCTCCACTGAGATTTCCGACCACGGTACCGACATTTCATACTTGGACACTGTCACTTATATTTACCAGCCTGACAGGAACTGATTTATCAGACATTACAACAGACTTCCCTACAAGAGCCTTTCCTCTATCAAGAAATTCTTCACTGGGTTCAATAATGCCAGTCACCTGAACAGCTGAATCATAGTTCAGTACTTCACCCTGGATTACTACCTCGGACCTTGGGGCTATGCTAACTTTATCTTTGACTGCCACCCGATAAACGCCTAACTTTCTCTGTAGTAACAAAGTTATATGTTGATTATCCCTTTCCATTACTTTATTGCCTAAATCAACTTTACAACCGTTTGTTTGCAGAAAATCTAGTCCCAGAATACCTTCCACTGACAAACCTGCTATAACACCTTCAATAACAGTGTGAAAACTACCAAGCTTGAGAGAAAACAGTGCCTTACCAATGATTTTTAAAGACTCTCCATTAGCTGCTATTATTTCCTGGCTGACCTGTCGTACACTTAGCCTATCACGGGACTTCGATTTCTCAAAAAAGAGTATCTGACACCAAACTAACTGTAGCTCCTGTATCAATAAGAAACTTGGCAGGGATTCCATTTATAAATAACTCTACATAGAGCCCTGACTCATCGTTAAGAGTATTTGAGCCGAGGTACAAAGATTTCCGTTTCCTCTTACCACTACGGTTGTTCGTACGTCTAACCGAAGGTCCTGGTGATCCTTGGTTGTTCTGTCTCCTATTTCTAGGAGCATTACAATTCCTAGCCATGTGGCCGGATTTACCACAATTATAGCAAAGAAATTTTGACCTATCAACTGGCCCAGACATGTTTGCTTTATTCTTAAATTCATCTAACTCTTTACGCATATTTGCCAATTGGTCATCAAATGCTGCTATTACTCAATTTATTTCACTTGACTGGGCGGGGTTTAACCGTTTCGCTCATAATAAACCATTCCATCTATAGATAGGTGTTTTAGGATAAACTCATCAATGAAGTGTCCAGTTATTCTTTTGTAAATTCCTTTGATGGCAGTGATAGGTGATTAGAAATCAGTAATAATTATAACGGCAATCATCCTAATCACACACATCTTTAAATAGACTGTCCTTATGCAAATTAAAACGTAAGCTCCGCCCGATCAGTTGAAATGACATTGGTAATAACATGCCCTCTATTTTATCCGACAACCTATCATGAGACTCCGACTCTCTAACCACCTGTTCATTATTGTCTACAACTCTTAAATGGGCTTTCCCTACTTCAAATTGCTTTTCTGCCTTGTAAAACGTGTCTAACTCTACAGCTAAACATATAGCGGAATAAAGGTCAGGGGGCCGTGATTGTTTGATTTTTATACGCATTTTCGTATTAATGCATCCAAAAAGTGTTCTTTAGCCAATGTTTCTTTGACTTCTCCTGGGGCAGTGGGGTACGCCTAATACACCAGCCGGCGTATCGTTTGTCCTAACTCAGGAAGTGTCTCTGAAGCCTTCTGCTTCCTTTCTTTCAATTGTACCCGGTACAACTCTGACTTATTTGGGGGAGCAAACCTCTCTTCTAGAGATCGAACCAACTGGTCAAAATGAATTTTCTTGTCATCTGACAAATCCCCAAGAACACCTTGAGCTTGACCTCTTAGGGAAGTCGCTAAGTACAACCCTTTCTCTAGGTTATCCCAACCGTTAATAGAGGAACAAGCCTCAAGATGTGACCGGTAGTCATTCCAATCACCTGACCCATCGTACGTTGCAACCTTAATATCTCTACGCTTACTCATGCTTGTCCCTGGGGCTTTCCCTGGTGACTTCTTATCGGACAAGTTGACGGGGTTTTCCTTAACAATTTCAATATCATGAGGTTTTAACGGATTTGAGACTTCTATATCTTTGAAGACCTTTGGTCTTGCGCTAATGCCTATATGATGTGGACCAACTGGGGTACTATGAATCGGGACTGTTTTGTCAACAGACGTTTTGTCATTATGGTGTGTAGTAATAATCCCTGAGTCACTTGCAAACCCAGGAATTGGTGTAGAATGTGAATGACGACTTCTTGACAAGGTGTCCTGAAGATCTTTCTCAAGCCTAGACAATTGGGCATACAAATTTTCGGCTTTATCCATATTAATAAAACAAAATGATGTATGACTATACTGACTGATATAGCCAACTAACCAACTATACAGCGAACAAATCCCACCGCTGCCACCAAATTCTGTAACGTGCAGGGAGTCCTACACGCCAGATGGTACTTTGTGTACCCGTAGATCCGTACCAGGGTTACTTCCCTGGATTTGTTGTGTATCGTTGGCTAATCCTTACAAATGGTAACGTGTTTCCTGAACTAATTCAACCTTAGATATAAAAGCCTAACAACAAGTAACAAAAGATTACTTCTGGTAAGTATACAAAATGGGACCCTTAACCTAACAATGGAGTACAACACAAAGGACGCTTAATTGGAGCTGTGACTTAACTTTACTTTAAAATTAGATATATGACTGTTAATCTATTTGCCTTACAGTACTTTAGTTCTTTGATTCAAAGGTTATATGGAAATATGGTTTCCAGTGCGCCCCTGGTCCTTGTTCAGGGCTAAGATGTCACTGGTCCAAAGGGACAGTATCACGTTGTCACCTTAATTATATACCACAGGACAATATGTCACCACCTTATTCAGATAGTACAATTGACTCTTGCTTATAAAAGTTTAAACAAAGGTCCTTGGTAAGCTACTTCTTATTCAGAAATAGTTATAATTATCTTTTCTTTAGTCTTCACTCTAGGAGCTCTGACGACCGAACTGATTAACGTTGCGAGAAACTCTCCTTATATGCTAGAATAATCTCTAACCAAAATGCATATAATCTCTAAACAGAAATGAAAATATTCCGTATTATTGTTACCCTATAGTAATTTAATATCAAGCACTTACTTTTCAACTAGATAGGATCGGAACCAGAACCAAAACTTCCGATTAACAACCGTAATTAACGTACTTCATTAAGAAACGAAAGTGAAAGGATTTAAACATTTTCCGACTTCCTAACAGATAAACTTAAAACTTCTTAACATTATTAAGGAAACTGAATAATTTTCGTCACACTAGATCAGAATTAGGTAGATTAACTTTGAACTCTTATATAAAAAGTCAAACACTCATGTATTTTTATAGAATAAACTGTAATGATATGTTAATCATCTAGTTAAAGAATCTCTTCAAACAAACATAAATTTACATTCCACAGGAATTTGTTCTTGGTACTCATTTTCAGATACAATTTTTAAAGATATGAAAATAAACCCAGGAAATTACTCTAATCTTAATGTACCGTTTAAACAATTAAAAAACGTGTTAAAATGTAATATTGAAAAGTGTGTTTCAGAGGAATATGAACAAACTGCTTGAAATAATCTTTCAAAATTGGATTCCTCATCCAGACTTGTCTTTAAGGGAAATGTTGAAAATCTAATTGTCAGTCTGAGGAACATTTAAATTAATTTAATTTTATTCATAGGCAGTTACTTTAAAAATTTAGTCTTAGTGATCATTCCCTGGGCATTGAATTTGGAAGGTACTGAAACAAATTCCAAGAGCACAAAGATTATGTAAAACATGTCGAGTCCTAGATGACGAATTTCATTTATTTTTGCATTGTGACAATGACATATCATTGCGTTTCAATCATTTTGCTCATCCAAACGACTACTATATGTACCATTATTTCAACATCTTGATGCATTTAACTAACTAAAACTCATTCTAAACCCCATCCCTGAACTTGTTTGTCATATTGGAGTCTTTATTACTATAGAACTAAGGATTCAAAACCATGTCAGACAAGCTTATGATGGTGTTTTTTTACATAAATTTATAATTGAACTCTTAACATATATTCTATTATTTTATATTGTAACGTTCCGGGGTTTTCTTGTCAGGATATACACCCGTAGTTACTTTTGTGGGCCTCCGGTGAAGCAAGTAATAATAAAAATAATGGAAGTTCGTTAATTGTATTATTTCTATTTAAACAATACATCGAATACAGTGGTTCATGAAACAAAATACTAGTACGTTAATTATTATATACGATAAGGCAAGGTGCATTACTTGCACCAAGTTTAATAAAACAATTGCTCGGTGCAAGAAGATCTACTTGGTGCACGACATTCAAATACTCAACGTACTCGGTGCAGCAAATCTATTTGGTGCACTGCATTCAACTTTAATACTCAGCGTACTCGGTGCATGCAAATCTATTTGGTGCACTGCATCTAAAAACTCTCACCAAGCAACTTTACTTGGTGCTGCAAATCTACTTGGTGCACTGCATTATCACCAAGTGCTCTAACTTGGTGCAGCAAACTCTAGTTTGAAGAGAGACTGCTAACTGCATGGAGGTTTTTGGAGAGAAGCTCAACGTAGGAACATGCGTTCCGTATTTTATACTACGTGTGACGTGATACACAAGTTCTTCATAAACAAGAACACGTAACGTTACATTTGGCGCTTTATACTGAAACTAAGTATAAACAAATACAAAAAGAACAATTACACTTATAAATAAAGTAGATATATAGATTTAAAGAAGTCAGTATATAATATAAGATCAAAGTCAGCTATTTCTTCTGTAAAATACGAATCCGAACACAACAACGGACATCTGCGTGTATCGATCAAGTGTGGAACGGAGACAACAGCAAAAATATCAGCTTTCAAATCACTGGGGCGTTACAATATATTGTGTTGTATTATCAGTTACATAGTGTGCTTTTATATTGTATATTTTTTTGATTGTATTGCTCGACCCTTATGGGTGTAATTTACCAATACAGATTATATTTATATCATAACCGTGTTCTAAGCGACACATACAAAGTCATGCAGGTCATAAATTAGTTTGTTGAATGAAATAAAATAGGTAACTACTGGTGGACGCTGCTGTCCACTATACACATTGACCTTAAGAATGGAATCAAATACATGTATGAGTAGCGTGTAGCCAGGTTAATATTGAAAGATAGTACTTATACTTCAACTCATCGTGGTTCAGTGAGTTTATCAACATGTTTACGTGCACATTACTTTAAAATACTACGATAAAAGTTCGCCTAAATACTCGAGTAACAGGGCATACGATACAGTTTTGATTCCATATTGAAATTTTGAAGAAAAGTTGCATATAGGTTATTTTATACTTGATAAAGTTAAATATGTAATAAAAATATACGTTCATGTGCTTCTTTTTGAGTAAATTGAGGTCGAGATTTCGGATATTCCCTTAACTTTCTGATTTGTGGACTCGTTTTTCTTACGACAGATATCTATACTATTAAACGAGAAGACCTCATTTTTGGTGTCGCTTCTCTTCTTTCCAGAATAAATTAATCAACACGCCTCTGTGTCCTATAGGTACAGAGCATAGTCGCATTTGTCATTCATTCATATGATTATTCAGATTGAGTTATTTTAGGAGAAAAACAAGAAAAAAGGCATCCGGATATTGTCCCGTCATTGTACGAAATTTTAAGTCAGATTAGACTTCCGGTTTGCGTTTTTCTGTATACTTTGAACATACATATACTACGAATAAAGTGTATTTTCAGAATTTTATCTGCTATCATTTTCAATTTTACTATCCACGGCGGTCACAGAGTTTATTAAATAGAGAGGGTCTGTATACTATATCAATGATCACCATGGATCGATTAGTAGTAATGAATGTTCATAATATACAGATAAGCGCTAAAATTATTCATGTTAACTTTGGATACTTTTTCTGAAATTCTCCAGTCATTAAATCTTTTACAAAATTCATTGATTACATAAAAAAAAGGAAGATGTGGTATGATTGCCATGATAAGACAACTCTCCACAAGAGACCAAAATGACACAGATAATAACAACTATAGGTCACCGTACGGCCTTCAACAAAGAGCAAAGCCCTACCGCATACTCAGCTTCAAAAGGCCCGAAATGACAATGTAAAACAATGCAAACGAGAAAACTAGCAGCCTTATTTATGTACAAAAAATGAACGAAAAACAAATATGTAACACATAAACAAACGACAACCACTGAATTACAGGCTACTTACTTAAATAAATGTTCATAACATACTAAATGTATGTTCATATTGAAATTGATAGAAAACCAAAAATTGGGAACTTTGGAAATAAAGGTGCAGGGTAAAAAACCCTTTTTCCTGTCCCCAATAACCTATGACTTATAAATGATACTTTTGCTGAAATTCTCCAGTCATTCTGTATTTTACAAAATCACTATACATACTTTAAACTACGCTCTGAAACTACGCTCTGAATGCCCGCGATTTCGCGGGTGTGTTCTAGTATATATAACTTTTAATTTAAAGATAAACAAAAAAGTTACGGTCATCTTTCAAAGTTACGCCCGTCTTCTGTCGGTTACGACCTATAATTGAAGTTACGACCATCACACATTTGAAGTTACGGTCATCTTTCAAAGTTACGCCCGTCTTCTGTCGGTTACGACCTATAATTGAAGTTACGACCATCACACATTTAAAGTTACGACCATCATTCTTGAATTTTTGAATGACTATTTTACGAAAATTGGAATGATTTTATGTATCAAATTTGATTTCAATATCATCGCACTCACGATAAGTGTATAAGAGACAAGCGGTTTGGCTCAAATGAACCTTACTGTACGAAAATCGGAAAAGAAAAATTGATCCCTAGAGTTGTCTCCCATTTTTGGATGGTCGTAACTTAAGTTACAACCATTCGCTTACCACCAGTGTATATTTGATGCAATTTTCGTTTCATAATATACACTTTTGCTAATAATAATTTTAAAGATGATATGGTGTATTTGCCAATGAAACAATTATGCTGCAAAGGACGTATATTTATGCAACTTTGGGTTAAGGTAACAACCTTAAACTTTGAGAAAAAAATCTATAGAGTTATAAGCTTTAAAAGAGGTCAACGTGACAAAAAGTAAGCAAATTAAAACAAGAACATCAGAGGTTAGTATTTTATATATGCACTTAACAAATTACAAAAATAAATATGTAAGACATCAACATATTATGACAATCACTAAACTACAGGCTCCCGACATATGACAGGTACACGCAGAATGTAGTTGGTCGAACATGTCTGCGAGCTACAAACCCTCCCAAAATTGGTGCAGCATTGCAAATGATACTGCGAAAACGTATCGCTAGCGAGAAAGTATAACAAAAATACCGAACTGAAAGATAAATAAAAAATTAGGTTTAACCCACCATTTTCTTTGTAAATGCTTTTACCTATTCAGGAATGTAACAGTTGTTTTTCACTTGTTCCAAAAGTGAAGGACGCCTCCGGGTACGGGAATTTCTCGCTACATTGAAGACCTGTTGGTGACCTTCTGCTGTTGTTTTTTTCTATGGTCGGGTTGTTGTCTCTTTGGCACATTGCCCATTTCCATTCTCAAATTTATTATTTGGTTATATTTGGATCCAGCAGATAAAAACTATGAAAACATACATCATAATATGGAAGTATTATATTTTCAATATAATACTTCCATGATCACAAACATACAATTAGACAATATATGTATAGTGTCTTGAAACATGAAATGTATTTGTATGAGGCTTAGAAACGGGGGAAATGCGAGGTTCTACCGAGCATTTTCCCGTTTCGTGCCGAATACAAATAATTTTCATATTTCAAGACACTATACGTATATTGTTTTTATACTGAAATCGATAAAAAATTAAAAAAAATAAAATAATAAAAATATGAAACAAATATTATTAAAAAAAGTGTTTGGAATTTCCCTCTTGGGGTACCATTTTGGGGTATTTCCCTTTGAGCGTAGTCCAGGCGGTACAAAATTGACATTTTTAGGAATAAGACAGGGAAAATGAACCTAAATTAATAACATTTGATAAACATGGTATATAAATTACCAATTTGAAGACATAACAAGTTTAAATTGATAAAAGTTTGACCATTGTTACTACACGTTGTCATGGTTGTGACGTGACGTTGTAGGTAGGCGGGGCTTGTAAGTGAGTTGAAGTCATTGACGTATAAAGCTAACGTTTATACGTATAGCTTTATCTGTATAGTAAAATAGCTGATTGCAGTATAACACAACTTTCTCGAAATTTCAAACAAACAGACAAATAAATCTAACAAAGACGCCAATAAAAATATTGTTACAGTTGATAGTAAATTAAACAAATGCGCCGTTCAAAGGTGTTTGTATCTAATTTGAAAGTACATGCCATATTTAGATGTTACATTTAAGAAACTGAAACCATCACGTATATCATAGAGTTAAGTTTAAAGTCATTCGTATCAATAATGAGGAAAATACAAGATATGAATAAAATTGAGAATGGAAATGGGGAATGAGAAAAAGAGACAACAACCCGACCATAGAGCAGACAACAGCTGGAAGTCCACCAATTGGTCTTCAACGCAGACGTTCTAGGTTTGGTATTAATATCCTTATAATCTCAAGTTCATTTTGGATACATGCATATGGAATCACCAGAATATCTGAAACTGAAATTAAAAAACTTTTAAAAAACTGATTTTTTTCTAATATTTTCAACTACAATCAAACGTACTAATGTTTACATTTTTGCAAAAAATGATTTAAAAAAATACACAAAATATATTTGATTTAAAAACAATGTAAATTGGTAAGATACTCTTCAGCACTGCTACATGACTGAGAGCTGAACAATGAAAAACAACTATTTACCGAATTGCAAACAAACTAATTAATTGAGAGAAATGATACCGTATAGGATTTCTTTGCGAATGCGAAAATCTGAGCAAAATGTTTAAGATTTTGGATTCATTTGTATGTAGATCTTTTATTTTTCATTGTTTTTTTCTACTGTTATGGAAGACTTTACCCTCACAACAATTAAAACATGCCAAATGGATTTAGTGCAAGATGTAAAGAAATATGAACTAGTGCATGTCAAAATTTAAGTATCAGGATATAGGACCGTTCCGGCCAACAACTGCACCGGAACTCACATTTATTTTTGATTGTTTACATTATTTCTCTTAGAAAAGATGAATAACAGCAATAGTTGTGCACAACACTGTATGCTGCAGCTGTTGTTGCAAGGAACAATCTACATGTATTAATTTATTTGAAGTTTAGATTCAGTTAAAAGCACAAAAAAGGAACAAGCTTTTTAAGTCATTATCGAAGTATGGTTACAATACTGCTATGACAGAAATTGCATCAATCACAGTAATTTCTTAATTTTGTTACTCAAAAATTATGTAATCGGCAATCATGTGTATTTCATTGGATTAATTTCATTCAATATGAGTCTTTTGTAGACGAAACGCGCGTCTGGCGTTATAATAAACTTTAATCCTGGTACTAAACCGTACTATTAGTGCGGTGACTGAAGGCAGATTTTTTGGAATTTAATCTCCCCACCGAACACACACCTACATAATATATCATTGGAAAGAGGAAATCGTGTACTATAATAATATGTCTGTCGTCAGGACTTCATATGGTCACATTTTTTTAAAATTAAGTTCAAAGGTCATATGTAAAAATCTGTGAAAGTTTGGGAGGGTTTCAATTTTGACATTTTTTTCTATTTCTAAACTCTACCTATATACAAATGATACTGTTTTGGCTTTAGTAATGTTTGTATTTACACATTATAAACCTTAATCATTGAGATTTTTTTATCAAAACAAATCCTAAAACGACGTTTTATAAACAAAACTTCAAAAATCAAGTTTTCAACCTATAAAATGTTAAGAGCACCTTAACCTTATGAAAGATATCAATTTCAGGTAAAAATCAAGTGTCATGCAGGACAATACTTTAAAATTATGTTTTAAACTATCATAGTGGGTGAGTCATCAAACCAAAGCCATAGAACACTACAGTCAAATATGACCTCAAATTGAATTTGCGGATACTTCAGGTTTTTTTTATAGACTACTCGTTGCTTTTGGGTTTTTTTCACAATTATTACTGCTACCATAGTATTATCTTTTGTTGTGTATTTAACTCTGGTTAATATCTATTACATTATAGGTTTTGTAACTATATCCCCCTTCTATCCCTTGCAACGTACCCCAAACTTTAAAAGTATTCCATATAAAAAAAGATGTGATATGGTTGCAAATGAGACAACTCTCCAAATGAGACATAAAACAATAATAGGTCCTGTACGGGCTTCAACAATGAGTAAAGTTCATACTGCATAGTCTTCAATTCCCGAAATGAATAATGTAAAACAAACAAAAAATCTAACGACCTGATTAATGTACAAAATAAATGAGAAAGAAACAAACGACAAACACTGCATTACAGTCTCGTGACTTGAAACAGACAAATACAGATATTGGCGGGGTTTAACTTTTTTAAGGGCACGCCAACACTCCCCTAACCTCGTGACTGGAACCGTGTGTATCAGTGCAACAAGCTTTATACCAAATCAACCGTTATCTCCATCATCTTCATTTTCATCAACCGTCACAAGACATGTTTTAATATTTCTACACATTTCACTCATGGCCACAGGTCTGCACATGAAAGGTTCTGCTCAAAGCAAACACGTTATTTTGAGTTTTTCTTTACAAGTACAGACAAGATATTGTAGGAAGTCCGAAGACATTTGTTCCTAAAAAAAAATACCAGTTTCAAACCATCCCTATCAATTCATCCAAGATTTTAAAAGAGATCTAAAAGGGGGTTTAGGAAGGTGTGATGACATCCATATGCTTGTCTGCAAAGATGCTGGGGAAACATTATACGAGACGTACACACTATCTTGAATTCGCTCAATTTCATGGTTGGCAACACATTAGATAGCGTCGCACTTTACTTTAAGTAGCATAAAATCCATTGGCATTCAATGTTTCAACAAGGTGATTTGAACCAAACTCATGGTACATTTGTAAAGCCAATCCTAAATGAAAAGGAGTAAAACAAAAACGATTGTCTCAACAATTGATTAGCATTTCCACAATTTCTCTGATGCCATTTCCTGAGAATAGTCTTGGCTGTATGCATTTTCATTGAGTAAACATAGAATGAATTGCAATAAATACGAAGGCATTGGCTGAATTAAGAAGGAAGAGACAATTCATCCGAAGTTGGGTAGTCTTCTTTAGAGTTTCGATGTCTTTTCTAAGTAAACTTGCAGCGGAATGAAATATATGTCCGTTATTTGTGTCTATTACAGTTGACATTGAGATTTTGAGGTCAGTTTTCAATTGACTAGAAGCTTATATGACATCTTAAATAGTTATTTTGCTACTAAATATTATGTTATATTTGCCTTGAACTTGTTGAAGTTGTTTGACAACTGAATTTCTATAGAAACAAATTAGTTTAGACTGCATTTTACATGTAGAATATTTTAAATTAGAATCAGCCGGAAGAAATGATCTATATTTATCGAGTAACGGTGTCATGAGGAATGACCATTAAATCGTTGTCAATAGCCAAAATAAAATTACTAAAAGCAGTATCGTGTTTTGAGATATCTGCTTCCACGGTTTTGGATTTGTTTTTTTACGTTTTTAGCAAATAATTTGTAATGCAACCAAAATGACAGAGTGATTGAAGTTTAAAAGATGGACGGGAAACTATTTCAACTTTAATTTTATCTGACACGGATAAAACATTTTTAATACGCTTATCTGATTCAAACTTGAGTAATTTTTTATCTTTCTAAAATGTTTTTTTGCAACAAAATATACAAGCGCTCCAGTTTAACGACTGCATTCTAGAACGTTTACAAATACCCGAAACTGAGGGACAACAGTCAGATAATTGTATGTCGTCATTAAATATTAGACTAGAAGCTTCCTCGCTCTAAAAGAGGGAAGAAATATGTTTACTTGTGTTAGTTTTGTAGCATGAACGATGATAAACGGCCTGCACGGAGTTCTTCAAATTAACAGCTATTGCATGAAACAGCTTGATGTTCACCTCATCCAATCTTCTATGCAATGCAGATACAAAAATCGACTTCCCTAAACTGGTAAATTGACTCAAAATTGCAATCGAAGTTTTTTTTTTGCATATTATGCACTGCATAAAATGTAACGACTTTTGTCTTTTCTTTGAACTTAATGGAGCAAGTTGCAATGGACTTGACATATCACGGAATATTTACTGAAACTATCCGTCAATTATTTTGATTTTACAATAAGACTTTTCTGACAAAGTATATTTGATGTTTTATAACGAAAAAACATAGAATATAAACATATACAAACGAAGTATGTGGCATATATCAGTGCACTTTAATTGAAAATATGTGTATATAATAGCGAAAAGGGTAGTAATTTCATATATCATTTGAGAGCAAATTATTGACTAATACACAAAATGTGACGGAAGGCAAGTGATTGAGTTCCGTGTTGAAATTGAAGATATTTACTCCATTCTTTTTCCATTGATTTCTTAAGGTTTTTTTCATATTTTGGTTCCGAAATTTTTATCACTAATTAGTTTTATTAAATAATATATGCTTAAAATATTATGGGATAATTTTTATTACTACTGTGAAGAGAAAACTAAAGTTTGAGTCTGAATTTGCAATTAAAATTACCTCAATTTTAAATAGTCTAAACTTCGCAAATTTTATAGATTAGAAGAAAATAAAATACTGAATGAAATATTTTGACATATAAAAATAACTTCAGGAAAAACTATTTCAATTAAATGTAAGCAAACATACACATTTTTTCATTTTGAAAAAGGGGGGTTGAAACTCTCCAATATACTACCAGTCATTAAAACGACTTTTTAGAAAAAGGTGACCGTACGAAATTCTGACGACAGGGCAAAAACTAAAGAAGACATATTTGTCTTTAAGTTAAGACCATTTTTAGCCGTGTGTTATTTGGGGAGATTAAACTCGCGATCTAGACGACTTTTTACACTTCTGTCACCGCACTATATGTCTATTTACATTAAGTTATGTTCAGCATTCAGATATAACAAATTGTCACAATATATAGAAGTTTTGAAATTCGATAGAATAATTTACAGAATGCATTGTTACTTTAAGACAGAGCGGTTTATATTTTTTTGTAAATACTTTTTTTTTTAGATATTTCTTATTCTAATACGACGTGCTGCTTTCGCTGTGTTTGTTTACACATGCTCGAAATTTAATAAAATTTGTTTGCACATGCTTATATTGACTACTGCAGTAAATGAATTTTACCAAACTGGCATTCATTTAATATACGATTTCATTAAATTAAAGCACTTTCAAACTCTTAAATGATGCACATGCTGTTATTGTTACAAATACAATGACTACAATGTGTTACAATTCACAATTGACATACTTGACCTAAATGCAGCAACGTTTCATTTTGGCTGTTCAAAATTTGACCTGCAGAGTAGAAGACATTAAATTATAACTTTTATGTTATATTGTGACACGATTATTGTTATTGTTAATAAATTTGTTAATTTCTTTTTCAGTTTCGAATTTGAGATTTACAACTTCGCAAAAATAAACAGCGGTTCGAACTAACTATTAAGATAAAAACTGACAGGGAGGTTTATGGAAGATCCTTTACAAACACTCTACTCTTATACACATCGAACATGGAAATTACTGTAAATGTCCTAATCAGAATCGAAATAATTGATGCATCTATACTTCATTGTAGTTTTAACATGGGTAGGCATTATGTTCGTGGTATTTTAGCCCACACTATCGCTTGGGCAAAAATAAAAACGAATATAATGCCTACCCATGTTACAACTACAATAAAGTAGAGCTTGCATCAATTATTTCTTAAACAAAACATGTTACAGTTTTGACACCATTTGCAATTGTATATTAATGAAGAGCTTTCAACTAAACAATTTGTTTCTATATTTGTATGTGTCGAGGTTATTGTAAAGCCTTGCAGCAACAGATGAGAAAATCAGATATGAAACATACTTCCATCACGTTTAAAAATAAATTGATTATCTCCTCTTAAGTTATAACTAGATTTGACTGATGCCATTTATATACAAAATACCACCAAGATATGGACATCAAATCACTTACAGCTTCCTATTGTATATTATCCATACTTTGCTTTTAAAACATGAGCTCTTTTTAAAAATTGAATTCCAGTATTTTAAATTCTCTCTAGATTGTATGTAATATCTCAAACAATTGTGCGAATTAAAAATGACTAGACAATTCGTTTTTCACGGTTCTGACAATATCCATTAAAATATTAATTTTTTAGATGATTTTTTTATATAATAAACTTTTTCTCTGAACTGCAATAAATTGCATTATTAGTAGACATTTGTATATTTTCTTTTTCACAATTGTGTTTGATTTTAGGTTTTAAAACACAATTGAAATAAACACATTTTTTTGCAGACAACTAACAAATGTTTATTGCAAAACCAAATTGAACAAAACGATGTCATTTCCTTTTTTCCTTTTAATATGATGTAAATTTCTACTAAAAGCGTCTATCTTTGGATTTTTCCTCAATTTATCTTAAATATATAAAAAGCACTTTAAAGAAATTATACATTCATCATTACTTGGTTGGTAGTTTCTTTTTAGACTACCAAGACATTTGCCCACTTAACAGAGAGCCCAAAGATACCAAAGGGACATTCAAACTCAATGGCACTCACACCACATCTTCCTATATCTATCAAAAAGTCGAAAATAAATTGACAACGGATAAACTGTTATAGACAAACAACACAACATATAAAATTAAAGACATGGCAACACGAACCCTACCAAAAACTTAGGGTGATCTCATGTGCTCCGGGTGGGTAACGATCCTGCTCCACGTATGGCCTCCACGTATGGCACCCGTCGTGTTGCCAATGGTACATTCCTGTGAAAATGTGCCAGTATATGTTTATCTACTTACACCCCAATTGGATTTAGTCAATTTTGAGAGACTTAGGTCATTTTTGCTATATTTTACATTCTGTTTCATAGGAAAGATACAAACGAGGTAAAACAAATTATAATGATCATTTTCACTTTAGAACAATAGATTTACTATTTCAATATTTTGATTTAGACGTTACCCGACATATGACTAAATTCTGTTGTCGGTATACTGTCTTACCTACACTTGTACGCTATAAGTACACTATAATCTTGACGGAAGACTAAAAACTGTTAAACATTTATTAAATATTCCTTAGACAAAGACTCATGTCTTCATTAAATACACTCTTGTTCATTAAACAAACAACCATCCTTCAATGTTAATATTGGGTTATTAAATGCACCATGAATCCTTATTGGTGTGGGTCACAAATAATTCAACACAGAAGTTAACGACGTTTTTATATGTCTAGAACAATTTATAAGGTGTAATAATTTTATTTAATGTTCAGTAACATCTATAGGATAGATACTTGAACCCTTGTCCAGAACACTTGAGTATCTTTAAACTGTAATATAGTATTATATCGTGGAAAACAAATCGCTGGTTGAGTAATTAAAAGTTGTAGCCTCAAATAAATAATATGTTAATTTAATCATCAAATAAAAGTTATATAGAACAAAGGATTACATTCGCTTCTCGTTGTATTACATATAGCTTATAACGAAGGCATTCAATTAAACTGAAGGTAGGTGCATGATTTCAGTATTCATAACTTCATTTTAAAATGTTATTGAAAATATTGCAATGATTTTCTAATTGTCTCAATTGTACATTTTATTTTATAATTTTAAACGTTGCTACATTAAACTTCTCAGTCTTTAGTTTTCTTCTTTTCCATGTTGTGTTTAAAAATTGTATACTGTTGTTTGTCTTTTAAATTTAATTTTTTTTTCTTTTGGTGTTGTAAGTATATTTGAACTTACAATGTAAGAGTTTATATGTCTCTTTGTTATCTTTAGCTTCTCTTTAATCCCCTAAATTTTGTAAACTGAGTTTGATTTTACATATCGGTGTTTCATATCGTTCAAATAGCAATGATCATATTGGAAATGATTTCTACAAGGAAATCCAAGATCAAGGCTCTCATTATTCAGTATTGAGAGATTAACTGTTAACTTATGCTGAAATGGTCAAAAGCTTTTACTGATAACATAAGGCAATTCGTAAATCTTGTTTATTGACATAAATGATGTGGACATTCACGTTCATATGATGTAGTTAAACTGTATTGAAAGCAAACATTAGAGTATCTACAGTATTACTGAAAATCATTAGCAAATTAATTTGACGGGTTTATCCAATCCTTCATAGGGGAAGAACGTTTTCAACAACCAAGTATAGCAATTTTGACACATTTGTTTGTTTGTTATTATTGATTATTTACTTGTAATTGATACACTAGCTAACTGACGATATGTTTAAAACTATACTATAATACATCAGAAGAAAACGTAATCTTTCAGGAGATACATTTTGATAAAAAGAAATTCAGTTAAAACTATGGTTCTCAGCCAACATTTGTAATTGGATCCATGTTTCTTTTTTCTTTCATATTTTTAATTTAATGCCCATACAGATTTACATTATATATATTTGTCTCCAAAACGTTTGGTCTCGGACACACGTGTCGTGTATGATTAAGATATTGTACACGAACAATCAAGTTTGCAAATTGAGGTAAATATGAGCAATTATATAGCCAATCATACGGACTTCAACAATTAAGTACATTAATAAGTTTAAAATTTTATCATGTGAGGTGATTTTTATCATCGATATGCGCATTTGGTGTATAAAAATAGGTACCGTTTATGTTACTGACACCAAGACACGAACATCATAAGCAATTTAACGGTATTGGTAGATTTTAAACAATGATAAATAGTGCATTTACAGTGAAATCGCCTACAGTGTAGCTTTACAAGAAACCATTCTTTCATAAAACTTATGTTTTTACTATAATAACACTAAAACAATTCCATCAGGATAATGCCATAGACTCGTCCTTAAATGTTTCATGTTTCACGTCTTAAAAGCTAGACATAATATGATTGTGTTGGTAAAACAAATGGACATATTGACACTAGTACTGTTTGACCACAATCACTTGAAAGCAGTAACAAGATTTTACCAATGTTATAGTTTGCAATAAAACGGATGAACGTCGTCATACGGAATAAAGTTCGAAATTGATTGAACTAGTTTCCAGAGTTAATGTATATCGTAAATTGAAAAGCAAATAATCCTATATTTTACAATTTCATTTACACCCAAATGATAATTTACTCTTTCATTTACACTCAAATGATCACAGATGTCATATGTGTTAACCTTGGTATGTATCAACGTCTGATATCTTATATTTTTTCTCTCATTTATTGGCTTTTATTTTGAACTTTATAGACACTTTGTTAATTAGATTTCCGGGTTTATGCATAAAGTAGAATGATTATATAAAAGGATAAATAGTGAAATCCTATAAATCTGAACGTAAATATCGATAAAATCCTTATAAATCTAACACTGATACCAGAAAATGTAGGATCGAAATAAATAAAAAGCATGAACCAATGCTAAAACTAGGTTGTAGAACTACTGAGGAGAGGAAGCGTGAACCTTAACATAGCATTGGAATTAATTCTCACAATTTTTTTGGTAACAAAATACAATGTGTAAACCATATGTATATGTTTATAGTACAGTGCTTCGGTACTGTGTGAAAATACGGATATTTTTTTTTTATAAATTTGTGATGATCAATCCTTTGAAATTGTTTGCAATTAAGGAAACTATATAAATATCTCCCTGATGCATGCATACTTTTATCCCCATTTTAGGTCTTGCCATATATAGGGTTCTTTTTGGTTTTATCAGCTTTTCAACGTTTGTAAATACAAATCTTTTTTGCATAGATATGTTTAAAAAAGAGGCTGCGTCTGTATGAATCCTTATTGGAACTAACACATCCAGTAGCAGTGATTACATGGGGCACTATACTATTTGGGTTTATACATTTTCATTTAAGCCATTTATTGCCAACGTTTATTTAAGTTTGTTATCCAGAATCTTTCCTCAAGTGATTTTTTATCCAGAATCTTTCCTCAAGTGATTTTTTATCCAGAATCTTTCCTCAAGTGATTTTTTATCCAGAATCTTTCCTCAAGTGATTGTCTCCTCTCTAGACTAAACACTAGTCAGTTGATATATGAAGTGAAATTATTGATACTTTGAAAAAGAAAAGGGTTGATAAAGGATATAATATATGAAAGAACGTATTCCTTGAATGAATGAATGAATGATCTTTATTCTCATAAAACCAAATACATAGTTATAGAGAAGATATTACAATAATATATATTACATATATAAGATATAGCATGTGTGAAATACAAATTAATATGATATTTACACAAATAACAAATAAACACATAGTTGTATTAACCAGGAGGATAGACTTTCACAGAAATAGATTTAATAAATCTACAAAGTTTCTCAAGTTCAACAATATTTTGGGTTGAACATACTTGTTTGAATTTGATAACATTTATATTTTTATTACAATAATGAGGTAAGTATTTGCATCTTTCATCTTTGAAATAATTACATGACATGATATAATGGTATTCATCACCAATGTCAGCTGAGGCGCAAAGGTGACACAATCTTTCAGATCTTGGGATGTTGCGCCACCTTCCCGTCTCAATGGGCAAACGGTTATTCCCACATCTAAATTTACATAAGGTTATTAATAAATTAAATGGTAGTACTGATAAATAGTGTTCAAATTTAAAAACATTTTTGTACAATCTATAACACAGCCCCTTGGGCGAATTGTTTATTTCTGTTGACCATTCTTGAATGAACTGATCTCTTAATCTTTGCTGAACACTCAATACAACCCAACGTTTCTCAAATAAGTTGTGACTTTGCCATATATTTGACATTCCACAGTCATCAAAAATTTTCTTTATATATAATATCCATTTACTATCATAACCATAGTTATTGAGATTTACATATAACAGCTTATATAATAAACATGATAATTTGCTCTCTTTTCCTTCTTGTAAACGACACCAGAAATTAATCATACGTGACTTGACGGTAACTGAAATCGGGTATCTTCCCAGTTCCCCATAGACCATAAAATTGGGGGTTGAATTTTTTAACCTCAATATATGTTTGCAAAAACGCAAATGAACTCTCTCAAGAATATCTAAATTTTCAAATCCCCATATCTCACACCCATAAGTTAGTATAGGAACAATAGCCTTATCAAACATATCGAGTTGGCACTCGATCGACAAGTTATTTAATCTGGATTTTTTAATTACAGCATACATTGCTTTAATCGCCTGGTCACGTAGATATTTTCTGGTAGAAAGAAATGAGCCACTTCTAGAAAAAATAATACCAAGATATTTATAGTTACTGACTATCTCAATTTCATTTCCATCTATATTAAATAACAAATTTCTAGGTATTCTACCTTTTGAAAATATCATAATTTTCGTTTTATTTATATTTATTTTCAATTTCCATTGTTTACAATATTCTGAAAATTTGTCCAACATACATTGCAAATCATGACTAGATTCAGCAAGTAGTATTGTATCATCAGCATACAATAACAGAAAAAATTTAAAATATACAAAAAGTTCATTTTCAATGTCTTTTGTTACAGACTGAATTCCTTCAATATTAGAATTTTCTAAAAATTCTTGTAAATCATTTAGATACAAGGAAAAAAGTAAAGGGGAAAGGTTTTCCCCTTGTCTAACTCCTGTTTCACAGGCAAAGACATCAGAAACTTCTGAATTATGAACAATTCTAGATTTGACATCATCATACATATTTTTAATAATTCTTAGAAATTTTCCATTCACATGGTTTAGTATCAGTTTGAAAAATAATGAGTTTCGATGAATAAAATCAAAAGCTTTTTCGAAGTCGACAAATACACAAAATAATTTCTTCTTTTTCACCCGTAATAATTCAAATAAAGTATATAATGAAAAAACATGATCCGTTGTAGAATAACCTTGCCGGAAACCTGCCTGGTTTTCATTTAAGATGTTATAATTTTCAACAAAATCCCCAAGTCTGTCGTTAAGAATTGACGTGAAAACTTTCCCTAGACATGACAAAAGTGTAATCGGCCTATAATTTTTGGCGTCTAATTTACTCCCCTTGTTTTTGAAAATAGGTATTACATTTCCAATAAGCCAAGCCTCAGGCAGGATTCCCGTATCAAATACAATATTAAATAAATGTACATAAATATCAACCATACAATCAAGAGAAGAAGCAATATATTCATTTATAACTTGGTCTTCACCCGGAGATTTATTATTTTTAGTTTTTTTTACAGCTTTCAAAATTTCATCCCGGGTTATTTGACAATTCAAATTGTCATTTACTGTATCAGAATTTACATCGTTTTCTATCAAAAACTCATTTTCGAACTTATTTTTGTTTAAGTCCTTGAAAAAATCAAATAAGTTTTGCAGTGAAATATTGCTTTTCTCTCTTTTTCTACCTCTATTAAACAATTTCCAAAATTCTTTTGGATTTTTTGTTTTTATTTCCTTCATCTTTTTACTCATTTCTGTATTATGATTCTTAATATTAACATCCATAACTTTTTTATAATATAATTCACTTTGTCTAAGTCGTTCTTTAAAAATATTCGACCCATAATGTTTGTATAATCTCTTAGATTTTCTAAATTCTCGTTGCGCTTTTTTACAATCTTTATTGTACCAGTCTTTACTAAACTGGTTCTTTGAGCACTTAAACATAGTTTTATTAAATGTCGAAGTTCCGAATGTTGCCTTGGCAGATTCGGTTAAAGTATCACAAATATCAGTAACAATGTTATTCATATCATATTTAGTAACATTATTTACATCATTTACATATGCAGACAATCTATTACATATATCATCAACTTTATTTCTATCTATATTGTTCTTATACTCATTACATTTTTCATTTTTCCATTTATTTACTCTTTCGTCACCACAACAAAATGTTTCTGTTAACAATTTGTCTTTTATTTCATTATTTGTATACAATTGAAGAGACAAAGGAGAGTGTACATCTGAAAATAGTTTACAAAAATTTAACACTTCAAGTTTACAAATGTTGTATAGAAAATGAGTAGAACTCAACGCATAGTCAATAACGCTAGAATTTCTACTAGTTGGACTACCTGTTTTGTTTTCTTCCAGTCTACCGTTAAGAATAAACATTCTGTTATTTTTACAAAAATCAATAAATTTTCTTCCATACCCATTTACTACAGTATCTATACTATTTCTCAGCCTTGGTATACCAAGTTCATCTAAAACATCAACATCACTTAATTCATCATAATCTGTGAAATTATTTTCAAAAGAACTATCTTTATCAGTGTTATAAAAATCAGACAAATTTCCCGTGCGACTATTAAAATCGCCAAGCATAGTAATATAGTTTGTTTTACTGCAAAAATTTTGTAATTCAAATTCAATTTCAGTAAATGCATCTTCTGATGTATATGAAGTATTTATCGGTGGGATATATATAATTCCAAAAATAGCATCATTTGGTAAATCTAAAACTTTTTTGTCTATACTAAACCAAAGTACAAATTGGCAGTCTGACTGAATATATTTAATATACTTGTCTAAATATTTTTTAAAACCCAAAGCAATACCACCAGATTTGTGATTTGCTAGCTTCTTTCTGTTTTTATAATGAAAAATAAAATTATCACAATCTATTTCGTCTACATCATCTAGTTTCGTTTCTGTTAAACAAACAATGTCATGGTTATCTAATAATGACTTAAATTCCGGATACAAAAGTTTCGTTTTAATACCACATACATTTAATGAAAGGATTTCAATAGTTTTATTTTGAACATCAATATCTTTATTTACAGGTAATGAACAAGAGTGAAGGTCGCTAGTTTGTTTACACTGGTCATTTATAACGGTACTGTTTAATCCTCCACGGTATTCCTAGTTCTGTCCTTTTCGGGGTCCTCTACGGGGTTGTGGATTTTTCGGCTGGGTGAATTCTTTGGGTCGAGCACCTTGGTCTTTTGGTGGATGGCGTGAACGCGTCTGTCTTTCGTCTGTATCCATAACGTGTGTGTTGTTTTTCGGTAAAAACTCATTCCCGTCAATGAATAGCCGGTCTCTCTTAATGCCCGCGTCACACTGTCCCGATTTTTATATACGATGGACATCCGAATGCGAAAATTGTAAGTTCGTACGAAGTTGGTCCCGATCTCGTTAAAAAACCAAAAAGTGACCGAAGCAAGTACGATGAATAACGAAGTCTATACGATGGTGCCGAAATTATATACGATAGCAAAAGATGGACATACGAAGGTTAACCGAAGACAGATATTTAAGCTTCATATCTCAGCCGTAGCCTACACGATGTATCATGAAGGCTACACGATGGATTACGAAGGCTACACGATGGATTACGATGATCGCGCGATGGCCATTCAATGTCTAATAGATACGAACAGAATTTCGACAACATATCGTTTCTGTACAAGTCTGCCATGCATGGCGGGAAATCGATCTTTTTGTCTAATTCTTATAAAACTTAGTTTATTATCTCCTCGCCTACTACATGTAAGTTGCGTGTAGATAAAATTGTTATGGACACTCTAGAACCAAAATGCTCAAAACTTGGTATGGTGTTACTCGTTAAGAATATCTTAAGCGCTATTGACTTTAAAGTTCAAAGGTCAAGGTCACAGTGGCAGTTGTAATAATAGGCAATATCTCCCTTGTGGACACTCTAAAACCAATATGCTTCAAAAGATTTTAACCACATTTGGTATATTGTTCCTCCTTGTAATGATCTGACATTTTTACGTTCAAGGCCAAAGGTCAAGGTCATGCAGATGGACTTGTTTTTTCTCTTTGAAATAGCATAATACACAGGAAATTGGTTGCTCATTTTTTTACCTGCTGGTTCTAAAGACAATATTAAAGGTATTCCCAGTCACTGAATGTTTTGTTTGATTTCTACAAAAATAGTTTATGTATCAAATATGCATATTCAATTTACCATTTTCTGCATGTGTCATTATACAAATATAGTGTCCATATTTGTCCCCAATATGTTACATACGAGGAGATGCCACGCTCGGCATTGCCTTGTTTGAACTGTAAAATGTGTGCACTAGTCTGAATAATCACCCATAATTATGCCCATGTTAACTGATCAATCTTAAAGGTAAGGTAATGGGTTCGTTGATCCCTTTTATTCAAAAAGAGCTCTTTCCAGGAGAATATCATAATAATATAGACAAAAGGAAGGATGTGGGGAAAGCAACAATTGCGGCAAAATATGACATATAGAAAACAAAATGGTTATGGAGTAAACATTCGTGTGAAAACAACTCAGACGATACATAAAAAATCAGAATAATGAACAAAAAGTTGGTTTCCCTATATACGTGTACATGCAGTGTTGGTGTACGAGGCGCGTTTATGATTTTCATTATGTTACTTGATATGAAAAATTGACAAAAAAAATTATTTTACTTGTAAAAGTAAATTCTGAGCCTGTAATAGCTGCTCTTCTTGTTCCATTTGAATTAATAGAAACAACGCTGTCGCCTTTCTTGTTCTCATAGAATCATATGATATGGGCTCCATGTTTTGTGAACGTTTTTCTTAACTGTTGTATTAGACTGACCAATGCATATCGCGCATGGCACTTTAAATGTATTTTAGCGCGTACATTAACTTACATTTAGCTGGATTTATTGCCGTCGTAGTTCCATCTTGTCGCCTTCGTACTTTTATTCGATGGCAACACGACGGGATTACGAGGTATTCACGAAGTCGTGTTGCCATCGTAAGACCTTTGGGTATCTTCGTGATTCATTCGTGTAGACATCGTTATGTCAAAACTGCCCGATGGAAACGATGGAAACACGAATGCAATACGATGTGCAAAGATGCATTCCCGGTGACATTACGATGGTGAGGATGGTGATACGAACTCAATACGAACCCTCAACATCGGACGCACCTTCGGGGATTTTTTAACATGTTAAAAAATTTAGAACCCTTCCCGAAGTTGTCCCCGAAGGCTAGAAAAAGTGGCCGATGGTTCTAAGATGGTTAAAGATGGCACTACGAATAGCCCGATCTGGATACGATCAGTCCCGATTTTGAAAATTTCCATTTTCGTGTTGCCATCGGCGTAAAAATCGGGACAGTGTGACGCGGGCATAAAGAAAGCCTTTTTCTTTTGTCGGCGTGCTTCTTGAAAGTGGGGCCACAGAGCCTTCCTGCGCTCGTTTATCTCCTTTGGGAACTGTTCGTTTATGCCGTATTTCGTATCTTTAAGTTCACGAGCGGCTTTTCGTACTAGTTCTCTGTGTTTGTAATTCACAAATCTACACACTATAGGTTTAGTAATAAACTTAATTGATCCGTCAGGATGTTTTTCGGTGTACTCCTTTCCAAAACGATGAGCCCTATGAAACTCTGGTAAGATTGCCATTTTCAATTCAGTTGTCATAAAATTTTGAATGATTTTTTCAGTGTCATCTGACAGTTCATTTTTGTCGTGCATTGGGATACCTGTAAAGACCAAATTTTCCCGCATCGCCCTAGTTTGTAGATCTAGTTGTTTTTCGTTGAGGTCGTCGAAATCTTTTTGTAGTTTAGCAATAGTTTCGATTGCTTCTTCGTTTTCAGAGCGTATCGCAGTCAGGTTTTTTTTTACTTCTCGAACATCCTTTTTGTTATTTTCAAATTCTGTATTAATAAAGTTCAAACCCTTTTCAACCTCGTCGACTCGTTTATTTATACTCTCGACACTTTTGACCATACTGTTTACCGTTTTATCAAATTTATTTAGTTTTTCGGTCAGTTTGTCAATATTTGATATTTTTTCACATATCATGTCTACTTTTTGGGTTAGCATATCAAGTTTCCCTCCGTTATCTACAAAAGTTGGATTCATAGTCGAGTGCATCATTGGCTGCATGTAAGTATTGTGAGGGGTACCAGGAAAAAAGCCTAGGGTTGATGATGTTGGTGAGGCTTGTAAGAAGTTTGGATTCTGTATGTTAGTGAATTGCTGATATTGTCTATTTTGTTCAACCATTGGAGATTCACAAACAGGAGTACTTGGTATTGACATGTTTGAGACAGGATTAATTTGATTGTCAGTAGATTTAAGACTCTTACTTTTGTTTTTGTTTACACTTTTGGTTACACTATTACTATCAGTGTGAGTACTGTTCGATTTCCGTTTATTTGGTTTCTCACCACTTGTGTTCTGTCCATTTGATTTCTGCCTTTTCCTTTTTGGTTTATCACTTTTCTTTGGATTCATAAAGACTGTCTATTAAATTCCCAACAGAATAAACTTAAAAGTTTTTGTCAAAACCACACATAAACACATCATAATCCATTTTGAAATTCAAATTTTGAAGAGCGAAAAAATAGTCGACATTTTATTTCACACATGCGCACCCTTCTCATATACGTTATGAACAGTGTTACAATATATTTCTATCGGATATTGTCATTTTAAAACCTGATAGCGAATTTAAGAATGTAAAAACAAGTCTATTTGTTTTTCTTAAAACATTAGTCTTATTGAAGATCTTGTTTTCCTCCAGCAATGCTGCGTTGTTTTTTTTTAATAACATATGGGAAAAAAGAAATCTTACTTTTATTTTCATCTCTTGGCACATCCATTTAAAACCTACGAATTCTATATATAATTTGTTAGATATTGGATAGATAAGTGTTAAGACTTGGAAATGGAAAAAAAGGTTGTTTAAACTACCATTTATTATTGCCTGGAAATACTAGAATCTGAACATAATTATTTGATTTGATTTTGTTTTTTCATTTGATAATCAACATTCATTTAAGGATACGTCTGTCAGCTTTCTTTTAAACCAAAACTTACCAAAAATAGAATCAAGTTGAAAGGAATAAAAGGATTGCAAAAAGAGGTTAATTGATATCTTTCTATAAGAGATCAAACATCTGCAGGTGTCTTTACACGTTCATTGTTTGTTCATACTTAATGACAAAAAGAATAACACAAGATTTTACTTTCAAACATATAAACACGCTCTGTTGTCTGGTCCTCAATTTTGCTATCAACAATTTAAAAAAAAGAGTATGATATAACGTCCTTGTGTACAAGCTTGTTTTTTGTTGTTGATTAAATTTAATAAACTGCGCTACTAATAAAGGTATCGCATTATCACTTAAAACCGAATGTTTAAAAGGGTATACGGAAAAAAAAATGTCTTAAACCAACAACCATAGCCGTGTGATTCCAAGGTCAACTATACATGAAGTAGTTGAAACCTTAGTTAATAAATAACACATTTTTCACGAAGTAGACATTTGCTTACACCGAGGCACCAACTAATTGGATGAGACCTAACGCATGGAACTGATTTTACCCTTTTATTAAATAAATCATCTTTAAAATGCATGGCATTCAATGAATTATTTAAAATGGAAATTGAGTTTTTTCACTACCAATCTATGTCATGCTGAAAAAAACTGAACTCGATGCATGCTAGATAGAGATCATTGATACTCTTTATTGAATTTATTTAATGCAACGTGTTTAAACAAACATAAAATATTAATGTGCTAGAATGCTACAACTATTTTGAAAGCATCTATGTTCACTGCATCGTAAGATTTTACTCACTAAATACAATAAAACTACACGTAGCACAATGTTAAGCACTGAGTAGGACAGTGACCCCCTACAAACTTACCATCAAGTAAAAAATATTTTCTCTACCTGGAAGTTCAACGAACTAACATAAAACGTCAATTTCAAGACAAAAAAGACACTGCATATCATATCAGAATCTTGCATATGATCTGTACGTAAATATTCCATAAAATAAGTAAAGAACTAAACTTTATGAAAAACAAAAATACAATACAACAGATTTTTGTCAAAAAAATTATAAAAACATAACACATCTTTTCATTATAAAACGTGGTATGCACTGCTGTTATCACTATCCAATACTCGATGACAACAATTGTTTAAAGTCCCCTTAATAAAATTCCTACACACCGCACATAATATAAAAACAAGGAAAGTGTGGTTTGATTGCATATCCTTATTTTATTATTTAAAAAAAAAACTTAACGGTAATGGTTAAAAAACCTTAATAACTAATTCTTGTTTTATATTTCAGTATCACTATCAGAATATGTATCCCAAAACAGGTCTTTAATTCTAAAAGGTTAAAATTTTGAGATGTTCCAATAATGCGTAGACATAAAAGGTTGATCTAGTAGAGTGGATCTATTATGAAAGAGGCGAACGTTTTGTTTTTTTAAGTATATGTATATTTTACACATTTCAGATTTTTTATCAAATAAAAAAAAAGAAGATGTGGTAGGATTGCCAATGAGACAACTCTCCAAATGACACAGGTCACCGTACGGCCTTCAACAATGAACAAAGCATATTACGCGAAGTCGGCCATAAAAGACCCCGAAATGAAAAATGCAAAAGAATTCAAATAAGAAAATTACGGCCCTAATTTATATACAAAACAATGAACGAAAAAACAAATATGTAACACATCAACAAACGACAACCACTAAATCACAGGCTCTTGTCTTGGTACAGGCATATATATACATAATGTGTCGGCGTTAAACATGTTAGCGGGGTTACAACCCTCCCCGTAACCTTTCACAGTGGTTCAACATAAGAACGAACTATAAAAATAAGATGAAAAGGGCGTAACTTATCAGATGAATTTAAATATTAATACTACACAGAGTGGACGTGGCCGGGTACTTGTATATCCCAAAAACAAAAAGACACTAAGTACAGATCTGAGAGTACTCGCAGTTCCTGACAGCTAGTTCAAAGCCACTAACAACTAATAAAAAATAATCATGCATCTAAGATTAAATTATTAATCAGTACACATCCAACATACAATAGATTTATTGTAAAGATGTCATAAATAGTCAGAGAAAAACATGAAATGTCATTTTAAGATCAAATACTAGTACCATGAAACTCTGGATGTCCCTGCTTCTTTATGAAAACTAAATTTATCGATTCAGAAATCGAAATTAAAATGTGATCACACAAACAGCTATGGCTTATAAATAATCATGATTATAAATATGTATTGGTTTATAGCAAACTAAATAAGACCTCCACCCGCCTTTATATCTATTTCCACTCTGTTACCTTTAAAAGGTCAGTTTATTTAAACTTTAAGGTTTCATAATTGCAAAGATACGTAAATCTTGACACTATGAAGGCTATGAAGTCATCGTTTTATCATCGACCACGCACCGCATATCAATTTACGATGTTGTATAGTAAACTTTATTAATTAATATCTATTTTAGTGTCAAATAATGCGTATAGAAATCTTTAAAAAAAATCGTACAGAACTAGAAGCATTGAAGGAGGTTAGTAAGGATACAACTTTTTCTTCAACATCATAAAATCTTTTTTTTTTAACCTGACATTACAAAACGTAAAAATTGAATGTCAAAGTAGATACCACCATAACTGTTGTCCTGATTATATACATCTCCAGCAGATACTCACAAGCACCTGTTCAGTGAAACATATGACCTAACTTTGGGGGTTATTTACTACACATCTTAAACGCTCAAAATGTCTGCTAAAAAATAGGAATTGAATAATGTTAAGACAAGAGCTATAAATTTGTAATAATGATATCGAAATGAGGATTGTTGTTGAGAGTTAGTTTGTATTCTGTCTCTAAAATAAACAATATTATTATAAACAATAGGTGTATTCTTTGCCCATTATATCATTATTTAGTTAAACAATGTCTGTGTGGGATTTAACTACTATGTAAAAGCAAAGCTGCTAATGTAATTTCATTGAGAGGAACGTCACATGTGCATCAGGAATTTAAAAGACCTTCAGTTATGTATTATCAACCTAACGACTACTATCATATCTTCAATAATTTTGATGTGTCTCTAGTGACGATTATTGTATATTTCCCTTAACTCATATATCTAGACTTTAAAAATCTAAAGTTCTACATGGACTTCATCGAAATTTATTATAATTAGATAAGCAGTAGGTCGAAAAACAAAAGCGTTTGGAAGTCAAGTAGCGATGAATTCCAATAGCGGGTTTTTCTAAATAATAAGAATAACAAAATTGAGTCTTTTGTAGTATGTATACTACATGTCAACATCTTTACAATTTCATGGAATAAAATAGAGCATATACAACGAGTATGCAAAATATAAAAACATATATACATATTTGGAACGCCATTGATTCATTTCAATCTATTCACAATTTAACGCAATTTTTTTTTTGGTTAAAGAACACCAGGGACATTGTTTGTCATCGAACACCAAGTACATTGTTTGTCATTCCTAACCGAAAATTGAACATAGATATACAACAAAATGACCATAAAGAAACAGACGATCATACAGATATTCACAAAACAATGTCCAGGAATATTAGCGTAACAAAAAAACCTAAACAGTTAATATTTTAAACATGTTTTACCCCGCCGCAATTTTGTGCATGTCCCAAGTCAGGACACATTGTAAGTCTTGTATGTTTTTTACTTTTACTTCATAGGAATTCTCAGGTCTAATTTTTTTTTTAATAAAACGACCCCTGTACAATAATTTTGAACAGAAAGATCTGTTCAATCTGATGTAAGAATTTGTGTTTATTGTGCATTCAGGTCGATAATTTTTTGAAAATTTCGCAAAGTCAGGAAAAGAAAACCGTAAAAGATATATGGGATTCTAAGTCGAACTTTTTTTTGATAATTACAAAAAAAATGTATTCAGTAAAAAAACAAAGATGCAACAAGAAACAAATCGTCGAACCTTTAACTTCACAGGTAACTAATTTCTAATGAACAACAGCAACCATGTATAGTATCAACTATCTCGATAATTATTACACCAGTGCTGCCTTTTGTTGAATGAATAGTACTTGGTTGTACACGCGCGTAATCATTTATGCCTCTTTCAAATTTGACACCCGTTGGTTTAATATTGTTATATGGTTTAAAAACATTAATTATAGGAAAATGTCTTTCAGAACCATTTTTGTCTTGATTTGAATGACGCCATGACGAGATTAAAAATGGCTGCACAAATTAGGTAGAGACTTATACAAAGGTAAACAATTAATGAATAGTGTCAAAGAAATGAATACTCAAATATTTCCGCAGCTATAACTTGGTCTGATCATTGAAATGTTCAAATATTCGTTAAAAACATGTAGCTGATTTCACAAACAAAGACACAATAAAGAATTGATAACCAACGATTTGTGGTCCTTTTATGAATATTTTGTTATATCTGAAAGTTTTTATGGAAATTTTCTGACTGCCATCATTATAAATGCATTTTCTTTAAGGTTGTTGAAGAACTATTTAAACGGAAAAAGTTAAAGAAAGAAATATGTGAAATTCATATGCAAATTAGTCGCATTAAATGGTTTCCAACATACGGTGCAATAAAATAAGATTATTACGGAGAATTAAAACGAAGTCATACTACGCATCATAGTTTTGTCATTTCGAATATAATACTTGATTGAGCAAGCTAATATTTGCTGGAACGTCAAACTTGAAAATAAATAATTGGTATTCTGTATGTTTCTTCCGACTATTTTAAATTCCAATGCTAGTTTTTATACTACTATTAGAGCTCGACCATTCGCAGATGCAACTAAATAATTATTGAAAATTCACTCTTTTTTTAACATTTTGAATTACGTAACAACGTCACTTAACATGACATGTAGAAAGCAACCCATGTCATTTAGTAATTTGTTTTATATTGAGATCCCGGCTGGAAACAAAACTGCTTCGTAAAAAAGATTTGGTTACAAATAACCGTTTATATACAAAACTGAATCGAGACTTCATTCGAAGTGTGTCCAAATAAATTTTTTAATGATTACTATTTTTTTTGTAATCTACCGAGAATTTTTGTCACTTTTCATTGTTATTATAAAGAACAGATATATAAGGAATTATGATTATGTTTTGTTGCTGTATTGCAAGTCGAAGATTGTAAGTATGCGCTATCCGATAATTGTACTAAGAACCGTTATATTTGATTTTCTCATTCTAATATGTATTCCAAAATTAATAATAAACTCTTCCTTGCCCTGTATAATTAGTATTTCTTCCTTGAAGGGCGATTTGCTGACTGTACCGAATGTACCTAAGTCAGTTGTTCGATATATGCAATTTGAAGTGTAACTTAAAGTTTATTTTGTTTGTTTTTTCTGTATGGGTTGTTCTTGGCACTGTACAAGGTCGTGTTCTTTACTTTATGGTATATGAAATTTCTCTGAAGAACGGGAACCGATATGAGAGTGTGTGAAAACAATATGTCTTGTTAGCAGGTTAAATATTTCACATGTTGTTACAATGTACAAGTATATAAGTATTGGAACTTGCTTGTTATAAATACAAAACTATTAAATGCATACAAAACAAAATAGTCTTGTGTGTTGTTTTAATTTATTTGTTGGTATATTATTACACCCTTTTCCTGTACTAACTTTTTGTGTATGTTCTTTTATGCCACGTTGCTAGTTTATAGTTAAAAAAGAACAGAAATGAACGAAAGCTCAGAAATTAATTAAATCACACCCAGTCACATATTTATTTCCGATGTCAAGAACATCGTAAATGGTTGTCCAATGTCATATCTTACTTGTCTGACAGGATCTGCTAACCTTTCCGGAGCACCTCAAATCAGTCCCATTTTTGTATTGATGAGGTTCGTGTTGCACAGTCTTTAGTTTTCTATGTTGTGTTTTGTGTAGTGCTGTTTGTCTGTTGGACTTATTTTTAGCCATGGTGTGTCAGTTTATTTTCGACTTATGAGTTTGAAAGTCCTTTTGATATCTTTAGCCTCTTTAGCTCTTTTAATGATTCTTTTTTTCTTTTGAGAAATATAAACTTTCGTTTTGTTTTTTGATTTTGCCATGTGATTATGGACTTTCCGAATTGATTTTCCTCTAAGTTCAGTATTTTTGTGATTTTACTTTCTGCTACTTGCAGATAGTTTATTGCGTTTGTTTAGTTCATTCACCGTTTTTATAAATTTTGAATCTTAAACAATTGTATAGACACCTGTTCATTGCTGAAGATTGTAATTGTTATGGTTATATTCTCATGTTGTTGTTGTTTCATTGCCGTATCAAACATATCTTTTATTCATATGCATTAAAAGTTTCTTACTTTTATGTTGCAGAGTTTTGTAGGACATTTTCTCATAGAATTTAAACAATTCAGGTCAGGGAAATTTCCTATATAGTCATCAATTCGTATTGAAGCGCGTTAATAAAAAAATACTCAATATCACCCTGAATAGTTATTAGTATTTGGAGAAACTATGAATAAGGACGGAATCAATTTAGATGCATCGGCACTGTCAAAACTTTAGAATACATAATTGTAACAATATATAACACAGTTGTGATTATATTAATTTAAAGCGTCCTTTTATTTTCATATAAACCGTCTAAGACGAAACGCTGAAAACAGCAACAATAAAATAAAATGCCTTTTATGCATCTGGAATTTAACAGATGATGGAAATTAAAATACGAGATAACTGCGAGAAAGGAAATATTGGCAAATGCCAAAGCACTTTTCAAAGTACCATGATACCGACGAATCAATGACACAACACTCATTTCAAATTAGTATTTAGCTTAGTTTCAATTTATAAAGAGGTAAAGCATAGCAACCTTTATGTATTCGAAATAACTTTGTCGTAAAACAATTATCTAAAACTCTCCTGCTCTTCAGTTTGAATTGAAATAATGTATTAAATGGGGGAATTTGAAGTCAACAACAGGCAAGCAAAATACATCAGTGGGAGAAAGACGAACAACAACTATTCCTTTGTCATTAGAAAAGAGAATACTACAACACCAGTTAACAAAACACTACAGAGCAACTGAAAATTTAGTACTGCATACATAATTATTATCTCGAATTTGTTAATTTCTGTTTTGAAACTTCCCAAAAATACCGTTATACCGATTTGTTTTTCCAAATTATCATTGTTGGTAAGTCCTTCATAATTCATTAACAAGATGCAAGTTGGTGATGTTTTATGTCTAAACACTGTAAAATTTGACGTCTCCTAGCTAAGTTGAATTCGATATTGCTTGGTATAAAGTTGAATTACTTAATTTCAATGATGATAAAAATTGCATTTTCGATTTTGATATTTTGATTTTTATTATCTGTAAGCTACATTTCCTGAAATCGCAATACTTATTATCGCATTTTTGTTCATAGATAAAAAATAAATAAACATTAAATTTCTTAATTTACAGTAACTTGTATAACTATTCAAATAACAGATACCATTAAAATGTCTTCAATGCTAGACACTTATTAAGTTGTCGGACAAGATCGTCTTATTGACACGAAACTGAAAGAAGTTAAAAATCATGAATTAATTGTCCCTGTACTTACTCTTTAAAAAATCCATACGAGACAAGAAATATACAACAATAAGAAATTCGTTCACATTTTGCCTATTTTAAGAGTGGAAACTAGTCCTTCGTGTCTAATAATCGACCTACTAATATTGCTTTGCTTAGTTAGATCTTTGAAAATGAATATAACATCCGTATAGAAAATAAACTTCGATACAATTCCAAACTGGATATACATATGTATTTGTATAATAGGACATTTGACCATAAACCAGCTTATAGAGATTTCTAGCGTAATTACATTCACGCTTAACGTAATAACGCCTCTTTCCTTTGTGTGTCTTATATGATTTTTTATTTTATAAAATTGAGAATGGATGGTTCATTTATATGATTTGGAGTTTAGTATGACGTCTATTTTCACTGAACTGGTACACATTTTTTACAGGGGTCAGCTTAAACCCGCCTTCGTGAGCGGGATTTTCGCAGTGTTTTGAAGATCTTTCGGTGACCGTCGGCTGTTTTCTGCTCTTTGGTCGGGTTTTTGTCTATTTTGTTACTTGTCAGCGAGATGAGTTCACACATTGATACCATGATCATTGCTAAATTCGGAGAGAGAAAACCGCAAGAGGCATACGATGGCACACATTTAAGTTCATAATATGGGTCCTTGATGGCCCAGTGGTCTAAGTATCTTCGCACATGATAGGTGTAATGACGTCAATATAGTTAATTTCCTGCCGAAGGTATGATCTCCAGGTTTCCTTTACCAAAAATAAAATGCCCGCCACGAAATAGCCAATAGTGATGAACACCAACAAAAATAATTTAGATGAAATAATAAAAAGGGTGCAAAATATCAACTGAGTAAGATTCTGTGAAAATGTTGCCCACAATTCTATTAGGGGCTTAGAGGCAGTAACGGATACGAAAATAGACAGAAGCATGAAGGATGTATGTTCTTTTATGTCATTATGATAGTCTATTGATTAAGATTTTTTTTAAATGGATTTAATTTGTGAAATCTAATTACCAACCTTTAGGACTAGTTGATACTTGTTTCTGTTTAATTCATTCCATGTTGTGTGGATTTTGGACAGTTTAAATCTTTTACAATTGTATAGATACCTTTTCATTCCTAAACATTGTAAGTGTTTGGTTCTATTGTCGTTTGGTTGCGTTGATGTCAGATTGACGTAAAACACATCTCTTAAAATCATATTTATCAATCGTTCCTGATTCATGTTGCATAGTCTTGTAGGACATTTTCTCATTGAATTTAAACAATTCAGGTCAGGGAAGTATCAACTATATATATATTCAACTTTTATTGAAGCGCGTTAATTAAAACAAAACACAATATCACTTTCCATAGTTATATTTTGAGAAACTTTGGATAAAGACGAAACTAATTATAATAGATGCATCGTCACTGTCAAAACTTTAGAATACATAATTGTCATACATAATATACTAGTTGTGATTAAATATTCAAAAAGCGTCCTTTTATTTTCATATAAACCGTTTAAGACAAAACGCTGAAAACAGCAACAGTAAAATGAAATGCCTTTTATATCTCTCGCATTTAACAGATGGTGGAAATTAAAACACGAGATAACTGGGAGAAAGGAAATAATGGCAAATGTCAAAGCACTTTTTACAAATGTACCGTGATACTAGAAAATCAATTAAACTGCACTCATTTTAAATTAGTATTTAGCTTAGTTTCAATTTTATAAATAGGTAAAGGATAGCAATATTTATGTATTCGGAGTAAATTTGTCGTAAAACAATTACCAAAACACTCTTGGTCTTCGGTTTGGATTTAAATAGTGTATTAAAAGGGTGAAAAGTCAAAAAGGGGCAAACAAAAAACATAAGTGGGAGAAAGACGAACAATAAGTATTCCTTTGTACTTTATTGTAAATAGAAAAGAGAATACACAAACAGCAGTTAAGAAAACACTACAGATCAGCTTAAAATTTAGTAATGCATACATAATTATTACCCCGAATTTGTTAATTAATTTTTTTGAAACATCAGAAAAATATCGTTATAGGATCCAATTTGTATTTCCAGATTATCATTATTGGTAAGCCGTAAGGCTTCATAATTAAAAAAACAAGTTGCAAGTTGGTGGTATGTGATGTCTAAACACTATAACATTTTAGATTTCAAACGAAGTTGAATTCGATGTCGCTAAATATCAAGTCGAATTACTTAATTTCAATGATGATACAAATTGCATTTTCAATTCTGATGCTATTATCTGTAAGCTGCATTTCCTGAAATCGCAATGATTAATATCGCATTTTTGATCATAGATCAACAATCGCAAAAATAAATGAACGTTAAAATTTTTGAAATGTACAGAAACTTATATAACTATTCAAATAACAGATACCATTAAAATGACTTCAATGCTAGACACTAATTAAGCTTTTGGACAAGATCGTCTTATTAACACAAATCTGAAAGAATTTAAAAATCATTAATTAAGTGTCCCTGTACTTACTCTTAAGAAAAATCCATACGAGACAAGACTTATACAAAAATTGGAAATTAGCTCCTATTTTGCCTATTTTAAGAGTATAGACTAGTCCTTTCGTGTCTAATAATCGACCTATTGCTTTGTCCAGTTCAATTAGTAAAATCGTCGAAAAATGTAAAAAAAAAACATCGTTATCAAAACTAAAATTTCGTTACGAATTCCAAACTGGATATATGAGAGGATATGTGACCTTAACCAGCTTATAGAAAATTCTAAAGCCTCGGTCACACCTTACCGGATAGCACGAACGGATGAAAATAAAAGATGTCCGTTGAAAAAATTGTTATCCGTTGGGAGTCCGTTGATGTACTGACCGAATAAAACGGAAGTGTAACGAATGCACAACGGACACACACCGGATATGAAACGTACCGGACAGAACGGATGTCGAACGTACATCCAACGGACGAGTACCGCATAAAACGGACACCTAACGCAGGTGTACCGGATAAAACGGATGAACAAGATTTACGGAAAAATTAAAGGCGACAATAATAATAGATGTAAATCGCATAAATATTCAAAATGTTTCTGTGTAACTGGTTTTGGTTTGTTTTTTCAAAATGCCGCCAAAGGACAGTGGCTGGCCTGAATAAGAGCTGCTTGATTGTGAAGACGTGCCTTTACTCTAAGATAGATTATGAATGATAAGAATTCATGAACCTTAAGAAATCTGACAAACCAATAATTGGCATTTCTGACGCGAAATTTTCAATTAGCATTTATCCATTTCAGATCCGTTCATCATCCGTTTTATCCGTTATACGTCCGGTAGAAGTCCGTTTCTCATTCGTTCAACATCCGTTTTATCCGTTAAACGTCCGTTAGAAGTCCGTTGGTGAATTTATCTTCAAGAACTTCAACGGATGTATAAAGCCTCGGTCACACCTTACCGGATAGCTCGAACGGACTCCTAACGGATACTTTTTTTTCAATCCGTGCATGTCCGTTAGGCGTCCGTCCATATCCGTTGCATGTCCGTTAAGCGTACGTTTTATCCGTCGACGTCCGTTCTGTCCAGTGGAAAATTTTGAGCATGTTCAAAACTTTGAACGGACGTCCAACGGATAAAATGTCCGTTGAACGTCCGTTAGCCGTCCGTGTTGTACGATACTTGTCCGTTTCGTTTCCGTTTTGTATCAGTTACGTGTCTGTTAACCCTGGGTCACACCTTACCGGATAGCACGAACGGCTGTTATTTTGCTCATTGGTAGGGTTTGACACATTCCCCATTTTCGTTCTCAATTTAAGTAGTTAAAAAGGCGATCAAGTGCAGTCTCGCAGATTATTGTTAATGTGAAAACGAAAGAGACAGATACGTTAAAACGCTCAACTTAGCTTTTAATAAGTTGACGCTTAACACAGGTTACAGAACTCAACTCACACAAACATTAAAACGATAAATAAAGCTCTTAAGACAGGCAATTGTAATATACCGCTGTTTGATAGTCATAAGTCGATTTAACTGAAACAAATACGGGTCAAATTTAAAACTGAGGGCATAAGAGGAAAACAAGCGAACAACAGAAACATTGAACTGCAACAAAAACAAACGCCAACATACATTGAAACGGACTATTTGATAACAACTGTCATATTCTCGAATTGTTACAGGATATTTTAAATGGGTTGAACAAGGTTTTATGGCTAGCTCAACCTCCCGCTTATATGACAACATTATGTGACAGGAATATAGTATACATAAATACAAGAACATTTAAGACAGAGTACACAAATAAACAACATAATAGCCAGTTGTTTTCCATTCGTTAGATGTGCTTGAGCTTTTGATTTTGCCTTTTTATAAAGCCTTAGGACTTTCCGTTCACATTTCCAATGAAGTTCGATATTTTTGTTATTTTACTTTTTCCTTAAGGCAGTACAAAATAAACACTATTTCAAACAAGAAACTTTTTAATCACAAGTGGTTGCTTTATGTAGTGGGATTTTGTCTTCAAATTTCATATATATATATAACATTGTGTCAAATTACGCATTAAAACCTAAAGCCTGTAGGTTGACCCTTAAAAAACAGCAAAGCTATGCGTGTATTCTCATTTCATTTACTAGAATATGTCACCTACAACATAAATATATTTTCAATGATACAGAAATAATTAAGACTATTTCAATTCAATACGATTATTGAGAGAAAAAGACATCGATCACTGCTCGATTCGCTATAGGTTTACTCAAGACGGGGAATGATAATTAAATGTGGTTCTTGGTCAGACATATTACGATCAGTTTAAATATATCATCTTTTATGGTTCACTAATTATTTGTGGTACTATCAAGTGTACTATACAATTAGAACTTTTTGACAACGTTTGTATTCGATTGACTCTGAATATGCCGTGGTATCGATAATTATTTTTTTCATTTTGGGTCATTCTTTCTGCCTTCACAACAGTGTTTATGACTTTTTGGTCATAAAAAATAAAGTATTACATAATCCTTCAGGTTATTTTTGTATTTTTGAAACAAGTTAGTTTTGTATTTCCGAAACAAAGGAAAGTTCACTGATAATTTGTTTATCTCTTGTTTTAATACTACAAAGCAGCATGTTTAGCATTTTTCTGCACAAACATTGACAAATTATTTCAGTTAGATAGTTTTTGTCACGCTGGGTTTATGATTTATAGCTTTGAAAGATGTTAGTTTGTTTACGAGCGCTAGCTTAACTGACAAAACTGACCATAATATTAAAGTCGGTGAAGTAATATGGATTTATTTGACAAATCTCATAGTGAATATAAGGCTTGCATCTTCCAATAATTGGTCTGATGATCATGGTGCTTGTTCACCTTTGGTTCTCGTGAATGTGTAGGACTTTAATTCTAATCATAAAAAGAAAAATTTATTATCCATAGGCATGTTCAAGTTCGAGCTTATCGTCACTTTCAATATGGGATATCGTAAATGAGACGACAACACAAGAACACAATAAAACAGAAAAAAAAACATCTAGCGAACAACAAACAGTCTTCCACCATAGACAGGTGTCTAAATAATATGTCAAGCTCAAAATAATATTGCATTTAAGATATAAATTAAGCAAACATTACCAATATATATGGTTCTTACAGAATAAACATTATGATATAGTACAGGACAACCACTAAGGAGGCTCACGACTTTGGACACGCGCATGAATTTGTTGCAGGGTTAAATTATTTTTGTTTTTAGATATTTGTTATCCTACTTTTAATATAGACCAATACATAAAAGAACATAGTATTTTTAACGTTAAAAATAAATTGTAAGGTAAGCTAACGTTTAAATTGATTACAAAACCAAAGGTAAAGATATAGTATTAAACCGTGTTGAAGAATGCAAGCAGCTACTGAAACAAAACTTGACATGTACTTTTACAACTCAACAAGGTCTTAAACATGTACACTATAATACAAGGTTGTAAATAGCTAAATACACTATTTTGCAATGCCTAGAACAATTTAAAGGATATGAATGCTGAAAACAAAACTTTTTAGTATTGCTTAATCTACAATTAAGCCGTTTTTGTGAACTTATTTTTTGTAGGATACATGTATATGGTATGTACAAGTTATCATTTTTGTAACTGTATTGTACAAATTACAGTTTGTATTTTGACTTTGTACAAATTTCTATTTCACTAAAAGTGCTTGTACAAATTACAATTTGTACAAAATGCGCCATAATTTCACTCACAACTTGTACAATAATTTATCATATGGATATTGTGATAAAAAAGTGTTGATACACACCATCAACACTTTTCTATTTTTAAAGTCATATTGATTCATTTATATTACCTTGAGGTTATAAATTGAGTTCACTGGCCTGGTGTTTCACATGGTCATTATAATGATTTTAACAAAAGTAAAAGTTAAGGTGTTCAAAACAATAGCTAGTGTTGTTGATCAACAGGATAAATTATATCAAGAAGTTCAGCAATTTTCTGAGATAACACATCTAAGAACAACCATCTTAAGCTTTATGCTAAGAACAAATTGAATGAGTTATTTTCTAAAGTTAAAAATGCTTTGTTTCGTTTTATATGACACATATATAAGAGGGTCTGAAATAGAATGTAAACAAACAAAAATCCCACATCCTGGAATTTTGATTTATTGATTGATTGATTGTTGGTTGTTTAACGTCCAGTGGCAAATATTTCATGCATGTTCATGACATTGTATCAAATTGATCATACTATGCATTATATAATATTTGAACAAGCATACCGCTGTTAGGGCTCATAGCATAATTATCTTTACAACAAAATACCAGTTTAGCTTTGTACCATACTCAAAATGGTTTAATTCTTATTTTCGGATGACACCATACTTTACTTCTCATCCATTGAGAATATGTATCATATTATAAAAACAGCATATGTTGGGGTCGGTCATGGAAGTCTTCATAAAACTAACAAAGAACTCAAAAAACATTTTGCTACCATTAGCCAGGATGCAATACTCATATTTACAACCAACTGTGAACAATGTATCTTGAAACGAAAACGTACTGAATATCAAAACTTGTTGTTAAACCTATAATGTCTGATGACTTCAACTGTAGAGGGCAGGTTGGCCTTGTAGACCTTCAATTTGTCCCCGACCATGAATTTACATTGATAATACACCATCAACATCATCTTACCAAATGTAGCGTGCTTAAAGCTCTGAAATCTAAGAGAGCTGCGGAAGTTGCTTATCAATTACTTGACATTTGTCTTCTCTTTGGTGCACCCCTTATACTCCAAATCGTAAATGGAAGAAAGTTCAATACACATTTACTCGCTGAACTGAAATCGTTAGAATAAGTAATAGTGCATGGGCGATCAAGACATCCCCAAAGTCAAGGATCTGTAAAAAGAGCAAATGCAGACATTAAAGAAATGCTCATATCATGGATGAATGACAATGACACACAACAGTGGTATGAAAGTTTGTGCTTCGTGCAGTTTCAGAAAAATATATCATATCACAGGGTAATTGATCAATCACCTTATTATGCTCTGTTTATTTCTGACTTAAACATAGGTTTATCTTCATCTTCTTGGCCCAAGGGACTTTTGACAAATTTTGAAACTGGGGAAGATTTAGAGAAAGTGTTAAAAGAGGTTTTAAAGGAGAACAGTGAAATTGAGGTTGATGGCACGGATGACAACACAGACGCTGAATCGGTAGAATCAGAAAGAAAACATAACGATTCTGTGACTGACAGTGAAACTGGATCAACAAGTACAACTATTGAAGTTGTATCAAAGGAAACCGAAACCTCAATTATTCGTGCAACAAAACGCGACATTTTCTGGTAAACAAATCCAAGCAGATGTCCTTACAAGAATTACAAAACATAAACAAAACTGAGTGAGTTATCTGTTAGAGACAATGCTATTATCCAAATACCACAGATTGACCGGGTACCAACGGATCCGATGAATATATAATGTGTTGTTATGGAAGTAGGAAATTTTGGCTATCGTGTAGAGAAAATCGTTGGTAGTTTATCAGCAGTCTTACGCAGAAACCAACTAGAACCAATTAGTGACTCTTCTTTGTCCGTTACACAAATGCCAGATTTACAACTTTCCCTAAGGGAAGATGTAAAAATATTTCAAAAACTGGTAGACAGGGTTATCTCTCTTGCAAATGTAAAGGCGGTTGTAACAATATTAAGTGTAAATGCAAAAAGAAGAATGTATTGTGTAATTCAAGGTGGCATGGTTCGCTCAACTGCTCCAACAAATAAGAGCATTGTATATTATTGTAAAGTATTGTAAATAGATTTATCAGTGTGTTTCTAATTCGTTCATAATTAAAATTGTAATTATGTTTTATCATTTGATTTGAAACATATTCTATGTAAAATATTGCACAAGTTATAAGTGAAATTAGAACTTATTTTGTACAAACTATAATGTGTACAGGCACTTTTTTTTACAAATTACAATTTGTACAAAGTCAAAATACAAATTATAATTTGTACAATTGTTTTGTACAAAATGATAACTTGTCACAATATATACAATAAAAATGATTGCACAACAACAGGATGAGTGTAATATATCTCAATCATGTTTATATTCAAAGAGAAAGTAATACTATAATATGTAACGGGTTTATATGCAGTTGTGCTTTTGTCGTAAATGGTATGAACATTAGTAAGGGAATATATTTACGACTGTATTTGTAGCATTAATCGTCTATTATGTTCTTCTACATATCGAGTAAGAGTTAATCCACCATTTCTACATGAACAAATTTCCTTAACAAGTCAGGAGTATGACAGTTGTTATCCATTCGTTTGATGTGTTTGAGAATTTGTTTTTGGCATTTGATAATGAACTTTGATGATTTTTTTTGTTATTTTACTTTTTACACTCAGCTATGTTAAATTTTGAATCTTGTTTTTCATTTTTGCTTAATATGTACATTGTATATCTGCCATTTTGTGTTTCTTTGTTGAAACAGTTACTTTTTATTTTTATAGTGACTAAGATTAGATTACAATGTTGACTGCTGTACTCCAATTTTTGACGTTATTACCTATCATGTCTGTTTGTTTTGCTAACATATTTTTGTCAATATAGTGAAATTCAATTCGACTCCCATATAAGTGAGAGGTTTAGCTAGCTAGAAAACTATGTTTAATCCACATTTCTACTTTAGCAAATGCCTGTAATAAGTCGGGTAATGACTGTCAAAGTTCCATTCGTAATATGTGTTTGAGCTTTTGATGTTGCCATTTCATAAAGGACTTTCAATATCAAATTTTCTTTCGAGTTCGGTATTTTTGTTATTTTACTTTTTAAAATTCTGTTGAATCTAACTTCCGCAAAACTTGTTAATAGACTAAAACGCCAGTAATGTCTTTCTTACATGATTGCTACCCACTCCCGGAACTGTTTTGTGGATTGCACTTCTTGGTCTTCCCTGTTGAAGACAACAACAACTTAGATAAAACTCGTAAATATCTATTCTGGTAAATCTATTTGCTAAAGTAATTCACACAATAACCACAACACAACATGACCGGAGACTCATTATATCCATTGACAAAACAAGGATGCAGTTCCTTATGATTCTTACATCTACTCCTTCTTCGTATAACTCACGTAGTAATACACCGAGATTTTAACTAAAGAAGACCAGTTTTTGAACAACACAATTTAACCACTGGATAGCAATCCTCTGGATAAACATTTATCCAGGTGACAAGCTTATCCAGTCTTTTGAACAACCGGGCCCAGGTAGATATAATGTCCCTGTTTGGAAAGGATAAAATCCAAACCTTGACAATACATTCAATTAAGAACAGTCAGTTCGTATATAAACATATTTCTAAAAATACTATCGGATGCTGAAAATCACTGTGGAAACAACAGGTTTCAACGCTGGGATACGGTAGAAAATGATAATAGGCTTATTCGTGGAGGATGTGCTGACAAATGATTTTCGTTTTTATGTATATAACGTTACATGAAATGTTCAGTTTAGCTATATGTCTGCAAGGCAAGTTCACAAATTGATTCCACGAGCTTTGGTTTTCTGATAAAAAAATGAAGTTTACAGTATTGTTTTGATATGACAAAGTCCAAATTTGGGGTCTCAATGCCTAACTACTGTATAACTGAAAAAAATATAAAATACTCTTTACTTTGGATGTTAACAGCCATGTTGATAATACTTCTGGCGAATGTTCCAGTGATTTGTTGTTAGGTTTGTTATTGTGGGAAAGGGGGGGCGGGGCGGAGAGATTTTTCCACAGATAAATTTTTTGGAATAACTTTTCATTCATTTTGTTAAAAAAAATGATTTTATTTCCTCAAGGCAAGTTGATCTTTGTGAAGTTTTAATTCTTTCAGACCATTCTTTTTTAAATTTTTACTACAGTAATATTTTCACTCACTTTAGGTACTGATTTCTGAAGAAGGTTAATAAATAGATACCCATTTGATAGATGAAAAATGTTACACTTAGTCAATATCACTGTTTTGAGCTGTGATTCATCAGGGTTGCATCCGACAAGTATAGGTAATGTTGTGAAAGTTATTATTAATTCATAGTGAAAAATTGTGTTAATTTAACAGAAAAAAGGAAGGTTACAACTTTAACAGACAATGTTTTCCTGAAATATTTATGCATTTACCTGAATAAAATACAAATGCAACAATGATAACAAATTCTTGAAATTTTTTACATTGATTCAGTAAGTTATTCAAAATGGATTACGGGTACAAATGTTGGTAGGAACAATAAAGAGGACAACACAAGAAATAAACAAGGACATAAGTGATATCATTACGTGCTGTTAAGGCGGCTGAAAAAGTGGGCTTGTGATCGCTGACTTCATCATATATTTCATTGAATAACAATATCAACATTTAGTTCAGGAAACCTATGTTACACGAGTAATCACAGAACTATTACGGTTTATAATTATAATTTGATTTTTAGGGATATTGTTTGTTGTTTTTATAAATAATTACCTTGTCTGTTTATTTTACTTTTTACATTTTTATGGAAATGCTCAGTACCAAACTCGAAGTAGAATAAATGTACGAAGAATTGCATTGTTGTTGGTGGTCTTCATTCTTTAATTCTTAAGTCATGTTTGCCCATTATTCTCTATTCTTTTTTTCTTCGCCGATTTTTCTTTGTTATGTTAACCCCATCGATATCTCTTGTATTTCCAAAAGATAAATCAAAAACCCAGCCCAGAGTATCTAAATTGTACAATGCTTGTTAGTTTACGAATAAATACGAATTGTCAGTTTCTCCCGGATTTATCTCATGAAAGGTTCATTTCAAGGGTTTTTTGTCAATGTTGAGTCAATTTCTGTCCCAATCCACATTCTCCCTCGTTTTCCTCTACATTATAAATCTCCGACCCCCATCAAGATTAGATAACTTTGTTACACCTTGTGATATGGTGCATTACCTTGTTTAAGTCATAAAGCCATATTGAAAACTAAACAAAAAACAATCAAGCAAATGTAAAAATTAGTTGCACAATTTAAATTCCCTGGATTGTGTTGTATTGCATGATTATTCTTTTAGTCGGGTTATGATTTTCTTTTTACCTATGACAAATACTATGTATGTGAAGAAATAGAAAAAAATTAAAAAAGTCTAGTTAAAACACACAACATCGTAATGGAAAAAAACAGAAAAACACGAAAAGATAAACAAATTTCACAGCCACTACACACAAAATGAAGTTAAACTGCCTGACCCCCATCAAATCAGTTGGTGATCCCCTATGCTCCCTAAGGGTAAGTACATTGTAGTTTGGACAACCTGCTCAACTTATTTAACTTCTCGTTGTACATTATTCTCAAAATACAGTGAACAGATCTGTGTTCAAAATCTATGAGGGATTACATAAGTTTAAATATGTATAATTGGTACTTTATGGAAACTAACTCTATGTTCTTTTTTTATTTCTTTTTTCTCTATTTTTTTTTTACTACAAGCAACGCAATCAATTGTATATTTATCCACTGTGATATTAAGATAACTAAATCTTCATGTCTATTCATACATTTGTACAGTTCTAAATCATTTCCGGACATTTTATATCTACATACGATTCAAATTATTTCTAAAAACTGCAACAATAATTCATTTTCAGTTGTATTGCAAATTATATAAGAAATTTGCATATTTTTTATTAGTATTGAAAATAAAGACGTCAAACAAATTGAAGGTACATCAATAAGAAACTTGTCTCATTCTAAATGATGATAGATCACAAATTGCCGTTTGTGGAAATGGTATTTCGGATGTAAACTTGGTAGAGAAAAATGACATACAATCAAGTTTAGATTAAACGGATTTTATTTTTATTAAGGAACTATTTTCTGGTTATCCGGTTGCATTAGTTAATGATTGTTCGGCACGATTTGTGTATTTGTCAATTACATAGGAAAGCGACAGTCTGATTTGCTGATAGTTTTCTATGGGCAGCAGCGAGGTTTGACGGTAACTATTTCAATCAATATTAACATTTCTTAGAAAAGCATCATGATTGTCCAATTATCACAGTTTTCTTTGTTTTATTAACTGCAACGTGTTAATAAGTTCTCATTTATTTCAGGTACTTCATCCATGAAACCTTTTCTTTGAGAGAAACGGTGTTCTCGTGTTAAATATTCCTATCAAAATGATTCCACCAACGATGTTTCACAGAAGGAATTCTACTTCTGTTTGCTTTAACATACAATACAATTCATAACTTTTTATAAATTTGTGTGATCAAAACCAATGGAAATAATATCTGGACAACACCATAAAGCCATCAGTGTAAACGGGACAGTTAATATGTTGGAAAATCATAGTCACTTCAAAAATAATTCGATGGAATTTAATGGAACTTCAGATGATTATGATGAATATGGTTGTCCCCTTATGGGGTATCCGCATGCCGATTTTACACAGATAACCTCCGTTTACAGTGTTCTTATCATAGTGTATGTATTAATCATGATGATGGCAATCTTTGGTAATATTCTAGTAATATGGACAGTTTGGAGAAATGCTCATATGCACACTGTAACAAATTATTACATTGTTAATTTAGCGATTTCTGACTTTTTGGTGGCGTCGATCGATATGCCACTCAAATTGTTAGAATATACCTCTCCATGCCAGTGGCACATCTTTAATAGTGACAACCTGTGTGCTTTTTTGTCTTATACATTGCCAATTTTCGTGTTTGCAAGTGTGCTAACATTGGTTGCTATATCTCTAGAGAGGTGAGTTTACTTTTTTCATACTGTGAGTAACATTTCAAATGAATTTGTAATCACTAATGACTGTATCAGAGTTTCGACAAGCAATTTTTATACGACCGCAAAAATTGAAAATTTTTTGATAGTATATTTGTATGACGTTGGCGTCGTCGTCTCGGCCTCCGTCGTTGTCGTCGTCATCCGAAGACATTTGGTTTTCGCACTCTAACTTTAGTAAAAGTAAATAGAAATCTATGAAATTTAAACACAAGGTTTATGACCATACAAGGAAGGTTGGTATTGTTTTGGGGTGTTTTGGTCCCAACAGTTTATGAATTAGGGGCCAAAAAGGGCCCAAATAAGCATTTTTCTTGGTTTTCGCACAATAACTTTAGTATAAGTTAATAGAAATCTATTGACATTTTAACACAAGGTTTATGACCACAAAAGGAAGGTTTGGATTGATTTTGGGAGTTTTGGTCTCAGCGAATTAGGGGCCAAAAGGGTCCAAAATTAAACTTTGTTTGATTTCATCAAAAATTGAACTATTGGGGTTCTTTGATATACCGAATCTAACCGTGTATTTAGATTCTTAATTTTTGGTCCCGTTTTCAAATTGGTCTACATTAAGGTCCAAAGGATTTTAACAAAAAATGAATTCTTGGGATTCTTTGATATGCTGAAAATAAACATGTACTTAGTTTTTTTCCTTATAGGCCCAGATTTCAAGTTGGTCTAAATCGGGGTCCAAAATTAAACTTTGTTTGATTTCAACAAAAATTCAATATGCTGAATCTAACCATGTATTTAGATTTTTAATATTTAGGACCGGTTATCAAATTGGTCCACATTGAGGTCTAAAGGGTCCAAAATTGAACTTTATTTGATTTCATCAAAAATTGAATTCTTGGGTTTCTTTGATATGATGAATCTAACCATGTATTTAGATTTTGGATATATGGGGTCACCAAAGGTTCTCAACACCTAAATAAAGTAATTCGAAAAATTAATCAGAAATAACACGATGTTTTGATTTATATCAATTATATAAATCAAAACATAAAGGTTATTCCTGATTAATTTTTCGAATTATTTTATAATTAAAGGCGTTAAGAAACCTTTGGTGACCTCACAGTTTAAATGTCTATCGTAGGTATGTCGTGAACAGTGGTCGTTACAGACAAACGTTCACGTAAATTGTCTCAGTCAATGGATGAATTTTATGTGTCAATCAATGGCCAAAGCCACACTGTTTTGAATTTCATTCTAATTTAAAAGCAGTGTAAGATTGGTAATTGAAACTCATTTTAATATCTCACCTAAACTGCTCTTAAATTATGTATATTGGAAATTTGCCAAAAACTTGCCAATATAAAAAGATGCATTGGAGTTATCTGTCTTTGTCCAGAATAGTAGTTAAATCAACTTAAATCATGACTGTATGACATTTTATATTTTATAATGTATTTAAATGAGTAGTAATTGTTGAAAACTCCATTAGAAATTTGAATTGAGATCATTTTTGGAATAAGGGAAAAAGGGGGGGGGGGTGAAAAAAAAATTGTTGGGGTTCAATTTTTCTTATTTCAGATTTCAGAAATAAAGAAGAAAATTTCTTCAAATATCAAAGGATTAATATTCAACAGCTCAAAAGCAAAAAAAAAATATTTTAAGTTCATTAGACCACATTCATTCTGTGTCAGAAACCTATGCTGTGTCAACTATTTAATCACAATCCAAATTCAGAGCTGTATCCAGTTTGAATGTTGTGTCCATACTAGCCCCAACCGTTCAGGGTACGACCTCTGCGGTCGTATAAAGCTGCGCCCTGCGGAGCATCTGGTTTCCATTTAAGCTTGTTTTAATATGAATTTTGATTACTAGAATAGTGTATTGAGAAAAAAAAACAGGGGACGGTTATCATAAGAAAAAAGAAAAGATTTAAAGAAAACTAAATTTAAAAAAAAAAAAAAAAAAAAAAAAAAAAAAAAAAAAAAAACCATTGGCTGAAATGAAAGAAAAAGAGTCCAGAGTGGACTGTGGATGGGAAGTTTCTCTAATGTGACAACCAAATATTACTTTCCTCGAAAGTGCATTGAAAAAGGCATGTTTTTTTTTTTGTTTTTTTTTGGGGGGGGGGGGGGTGGACATCAACGTAAGCTTCCGTAAAGAAACACTATAGTGTGTATACTAAATCTACTATATAACCATTGTTTCGTTCTGTAATCAATTCTAATAGATTTGATGATGCATTTTTGATGCACAATTGAGTAGTATTTTGATAAAATAGCCAAAACAAAGTATACGGACGAGAATGCCCCTACTGTCCCTAAAAACAAAGTTTTAAAACTGAACGTCTGTACTCAGATACAATGAAAATATCTGTCAACAGTTGCCAATCATGGTATATTTATTCATAATATATTTAAAGAAGATTCTCCTAGTAAACATTTAGATTTGAAATGAATTTTACTTTACAGTCGGCTTATAATAATAGTTACGCTTGAAATCCTCTTGCATGTTAATGCTGTATATGCTGTATTGCCGTCTCATCGATGTTTACATGGCATCACTGCTCATGTATTCATGGGTGGGATATAGTTCTTTATTTTATTGTATGCATTCGTAGCGAAAATACTTTTCAGTCTGTAACAGTTTTGTATAAGTTTATTTTTCTGTTTGACGGTTCCTTAAATATTTTTTTTACCGCTACGCCTGGAATTTATTTTTCGTCGGATATGTCTCAGCTTTATATAATGGAATGATATGATATTTCGTCTAGCATTTTATATTGATGATTTGTATATCGTGCTTGCGATGTTGAGATTATGATATCTTCCAGAAAGTCATTTCCTGTTAGTTGAATATCTGAGTTTTATTAAGCCCACTGAACAAGGATTTTTTTGGTCAATTTTATATAACGAGTGGGAAATTCTTCCCATGACATCGAAGCAACTTCCTGCTAAATGCCTTATCGTAGGCAGGTGAAATCATTTCCGGTCTGTTAATCCGTTTTTTTTCGGGTTAAAGTTTTTTAAGTTCAAGTTAAGTTTAAGTTTACTATGTACTTGTGGTCATATGATCAAATCACATTCTTATTGAGACGTGACCTTAAAATATATGCCAAACTTGGTTTTTTTACACTGATTTCGCGGTTACCGTTATAGTGTAAAGTAATTCATCGTGAATTTATGTTCCTTAGGCCTCGGTCACACCTTACCGGATAGCTCGAACGGACGCCTAACGGATAACTTTATTTCAATCCGTTCATGTCCGTTAGACGTCCGTCCATATCCGTTGCATGTCCGTTAAGCGTACGTTTTATCCGTCGACGTCCGTTCTGTCCGGTGGAAAATTTTGAGCATGAATTCTTATTATTCATAATCGATCTTAGAGTATAGGCACGTCTTCACAATCAAGCAGTTCACATTCAGGGCAGACACTGCCGTTTGGCGGAATTTCGAAGAACAAACCAAAACCAGTAACACAGAAACGTTTTGAATATTTATGGGTGCTATAAACAGTTTCGTATAAAAAAAAATATGGAGGGAAACCCCTGTTTATTTACTTAATTGGTGAAAAAGTATCATGTTTTTTGTATTTGATTGTAAAAAATAGTTAATTAGCTTTCAATTAAAACAGGTTGAATGATTGAAATAATTTTAAAAATTATATTAAATATACATGTTTTAAGGAGAGACAACACTGTAAACATCTTGTATTTTAGGCAGTGAAAAATAAAAACTTATTTGCAACCACTGTAGCTCTTTTCGGAGCCAGAAACCGTACCCTGAAACAAGATTTTTTTGAAAGGCCTGGTAAAAACCTATAAATTTCATACAGTTTTGATTATGAAAAATGTGCACGTATCATGTCTTTATGGGTATGAACATGACCAGATCTCAGGTTTTTTATGTTCAAATTAGGCATTTTTTTCTCCATGTTCTTTGGATGGAATTTTTTTAATATGATAAAAGTACACTTTATATTTATTTCATGATAAACTAGAGAACATTCTGATTCCAGTGAAATCTAGTTTTATACAAGTATCTTTATTAATCAGTCCACCAGTAAGAGTCACTTATGCATGGTCCCTCAAAATATGACGTCATAGAAAAAACTGTTGATTGCACCCTATGCGATTTACATGTTTTATTATTGTCGCCTTTGATTTTTCCGTATATCTTGTTCATCCATTTTATCCGGTACGCTTTCGTTAGCTGTCCGTTTTATGCGGTACTGTCCGTTGGATGTACGTTCGACATCCGTTCTGTCCGGTACGTGTCCGTTTCTCGTACGTTGCATATCCGGTGTGTGTTCGTTATGCATCCGTTACACGTCCGTTGTCAGTACATCAAAGGACTCCCAACGGATAACAATTTTGTCAACGGACAACTTTTATTTTCATCCGTTAGGCGTCCGTTCGTGCTATCCGGTAAGGTGTGACAGAGGCTTTACACAGAAATTGAGAGGTCAAAATTGTGTTACTGTATATATAACATAGGAAAAAAATGTAAAAATCTGTTGATTGTCTAATCAAAGCAAATATCAATTAACAGATGAACAAAAGACAGTTATTGAAAGCTAGATCAAAGCCAATAACAACTAATAAATAAATCATGTTATCCAAACTTAAGTATCAAGCAGTACACCAACAACAGTTACTTATTAAGTGAAAAAAACGTAATAAAAATTTTGAGAAGAATACGACATTGTTTGTTTCAGTTTTTTTTTTGTGAAAGTCCGCTTTTCATTATAAGGCATTTCTAGAATGTTATAAAGCTACTTACAGATCAAAAAGGTGTTTCAAGGGCTTCAATCAAGCAAAGAAACTATTCAATATCTATTTACTGAACTTTGATAATGATAGTATATGAAATAAAACATTTTAATGAAGAAAATTTGTTGTTTGGGTTTAACAATTTAGAATGAAGTATTTTTTCGAAACAGACTTTAAAGCATTTTCTTATAATACAAATCCTACGGTAAAATACCAAAGACTAGCACTAAATTTGACAACTCCTCACTTGCTTATTTATAAATTAAGACATTAGAAATGAATTATTTTCTTCACCCTGGATGTTCCTGTTTTCATTGAACACCATGAGAGAAAAAAACAAATAAAGAGTATTAATATTCAATTCTGTGCCTAGGTTTCTGTTGAATTATAGAAACAAAAACACTTAATTGTAGCCGCTTTCTTAATGTTTTCTTCCCATATAAAAAAACACGTTTAATTGTAACTCGGAAACACGATTATAAGATTACAGAGAATTGGAAGAAACCAGATGCTCCGCAGGGCGCAGCTTTATACGACCTCAGAGGTTGAACCCTGAACGGTTGGGGCAAGTATGGACAAAACATTCAAGCTGGATTCAGCTCTAAATTTGGATTGTGATTGAATAGTTGACACCGCAAAGGATTCTGACACAGAATGAATGTTGTCTAATAAACTTAAAATTTGTTTTTTGTCTTTGAGCAATTCACTATGCTGCTGAATATTAATCCTCTCAAAAAAATGTTTGAAGAAATTTTCTTTTTGTTTATGAAATCTGAAATGAGAAAAATTGAACCCCCCCCCCCCCCCCCCGCCATTTTTTTAAATCCCCCTTTCCCTTATTCCATAACTGATCTCAATTCAAATTACTAATGGAGTTTGTATACAAATTACTACTCATTTAAATACATCATAAAATATTAAAATGTAAAAAAAGTGCTTGTTATCACTGAATGGTAAAGATTGTTTTAATTTATCAGTTGGGAGTAAACGTGAATATAATTCCTAAACAATTAGAACAAAAACTCCCAAAATCAATCCCAACCTTCCTTTTGTGGTCATAAACCTTGTGTCAAAATTTCATAGATTTCTATTTACTTAAACTAAAGTTATAGTGCGAAAACCAAGAAAATGCTTATTTGGGCCCTTTTTGGCCCCTTATTCCTAAACTGTTGGGACCAAAACTTCCAAAATCAATCCCGACCTTCCTTTTGTGGTCATAAACCTTGTGTTTAAATTTCATAGATTTCTATTTACTTAAACTAAAGTTATAGTGCGAAAACCAAAAGTATTCGGACGACGACGACGACGACGACGCTGACGCCAATGTGATACCAATATACGACCAAAATTTTTTTAATATTTGCGGTCGTATAAAAAAACATGATAAAAGTTAAAACAAAACTGTCTCTTCAAGAAATATATTAACTTGGCATAAAAATAAGATGTGTTAAAATTTCTAAAGAGAACATTCTACCATGATAGATCAAATGACGTAGAAATAAGCAACTCTATGTCTTCGTTACTCCATAACTTTATTCTATGACTGACGATGGCTATCAATGTTGTACGTTCTTGGTCTTTATTCTATGACTAGCGATGGTATTTCACCCTCTGGATGTAAACTCAAAATGATTTAGAGTTTGGTGTATGCTATCGGCTTTATAACTTACGACGGTATTTTATCTCTCGATATTTTCGTTTTGTGATTGTGTTTTAATATATATAGATATAAAAAGATGTAGTTTGAGTCCCAATGAGACAACTCTCCATCCAAGTCACAATTTGTAAAAGTAAACCATTATAGGTCAAAGTACGGTCTTCCGCACGGAGCCTTCAAGTTGGCCCACACCGAACAGCAAGCTATAAAGTGCCACAAAAATGACCAGTGTAAAACTATTTATGGGGGAAAACCAACGGTCTAATCTTTATAAAAAAAAACGAGAAACCGAAAACACTGATGAACCACACCAACAAACAACATCTACTGAACACCAGATTCCTGATTCATGATTCCAAACAGGTGCAATTAAATGCAGCGGGTTTATATGTTTTCATAGGTATCAACCTTCACCCTTATCTGAAACAATAATGTACCATCACAACATAAAAAGACACACTATAAAATATCAATTGAAATGGTTTAAGTCAATCAAAATACATATTAACACCAGTGAACATACACTGAACGAATACATTTGATCTATGATACAATTTAAATACAAAATCAATCAAATAAGGAATGAATACATAAGGACAACAGTAACATACCGTTGTGAGATGTTAAACAATTAAAAATAGATAAAAACCTTGAACAAAAAGTCGCCATTTACAATAGCATACACAGTAAAATAAAATTGGGAAAGGAAATGGGGAATGTGTCAAAGCGACAACAACCCGACCATAGAGCAGACAACAGCCGAAGGCCACCAATGGGTCTTCAATGTAGCGAGAAACTCCTGCACCCGGAGGAGTCCTTCAGCTGGCCCTTAAAAATATGTATACTAGTTCAGTGATAATGGACGTCATACTAAACTCCGAATTATATACAAGCAACTAAAATTAAAAATCATACAAGACTAGCAAAGGCCAGAGACTCCTGACTTGGGATAGGCGCAAAATTGCGAAGGGGTTAAACATGTCTATGAGATCTCAACCCCCCCCCCCTATACCTCTAGCCAATGTAGAAAAGTAAACGCATAACAATACGCACATTAAAATTCAGTTCAAGAGAAGTCCGAGTCCAATGTCAGAAGATGTAACAAAAGAAAATAAACAAAATGACAATAATTATACATAAATAAAATAAAAGAATGGAAATACTGTTTACAAAATAAATTATTTTGTTATTCATAGTAAGAAGAAATGAAAAATTATAATACCAAACATTTATCAAAGCTTAAATATAGACGAGATATAACCCTGAATAGATAAACATTAAATAACAAAAAAGCATTACAAATAGTATCAACAGGTCAAATTAACAAAAAAGTACGATTTGAAAGTACTCGCTGTTACTGATTTAGTTTCTTACGTCATGGACAGTTAAAGAAGACATGACTTATGTAATGCCAAAAATAAATGTACCAACAGGCAGTAAGTACGGAAGCGTATTAGCGCCACACATTTTTTTTTATTTTTCTTCCTATGTTTGCGTTATAACGCAAACCTTTGCGTTATAACGCAAACATTTGTTTTATCTTATTTCTTATTTAAGATTCAAAGGAAACAGTAGTTATTTATGGAGGAGGCTGGATATAATAAAATTTATCACCTTTGTAGTAATTGCAAAGTAAACTGCTTGAATAATTAGATCATATCAATGACTAATAATGAGCAGAATAATATAAGAAGATGTGGTATGAGTGCCAATAAGAAAACTCTCCATCTATCAATTATATAAATCAAAACATAAAGGTTATTCCTGATTAATTTTTCGAATTATTTTATAATTAAAGGCGTTAAGAAACCTTTGGTGACCTCACAGTTTAAATGTCTATCGTAGGTATGTCGTGAACAGTGGTCGTTACAGACAAACGTTCACGTAAATTGTCTCAGTCAATGGATGAATTTTATGTGTCAATCAATGGCCAAAGCCACACTGTTTTGAATTTCATTCTAATTTAAAAGCAGTGTAAGATTGGTAATTGAAACTCATTTTAATATCTCACCTAAACTGCTCTTAAATTATGTATATTGGAAATTTGCCAAAAACTTGCCAATATAAAAAGATGCATTGGAGTTATCTGTCTTTGTCCAGAATAGTAGTTAAATCAACTTAAATCATGACTGTATGACATTTTATATTTTATAATGTATTTAAATGAGTAGTAATTGTTGAAAACTCCATTAGAAATTTGAATTGAGATCATTTTTGGAATAAGGGAAAAAGGGGGGGGGGTGAAAAAAAAATTGTTGGGGTTCAATTTTTCTTATTTCAGATTTCAGAAATAAAGAAGAAAATTTCTTCAAATATCAAAGGATTAATATTCAACAGCTCAAAAGCAAAAAAAAAATATTTTAAGTTCATTAGACCACATTCATTCTGTGTCAGAAACCTATGCTGTGTCAACTATTTAATCACAATCCAAATTCAGAGCTGTATCCAGTTTGAATGTTGTGTCCATACTAGCCCCAACCGTTCAGGGTACGACCTCTGCGGTCGTATAAAGCTGCGCCCTGCGGAGCATCTGGTTTCCATTTAAGCTTGTTTTAATATGAATTTTGATTACTAGAATAGTGTATTGAGAAAAAAAAACAGGGGACGGTTATCATAAGAAAAAAGAAAAGATTTAAAGAAAACTAAATTTAAAAAAAAAAAAAAAAAAAAAAAAAAAAAAAAAAAAAAACCATTGGCTGAAATGAAAGAAAAAGAGTCCAGAGTGGACTGTGGATGGGAAGTTTCTCTAATGTGACAACCAAATATTACTTTCCTCGAAAGTGCATTGAAAAAGGCATGTTTTTTTTTTTGTTTTTTTTGGGGGGGGGGGGGGGGGTGGACATCAACGTAAGCTTCCGTAAAGAAACACTATAGTGTGTATACTAAATCTACTATATAACCATTGTTTCGTTCTGTAATCAATTCTAATAGATTTGATGATGCATTTTTGATGCACAATTGAGTAGTATTTTGATAAAATAGCCAAAACAAAGTATACGGACGAGAATGCCCCTACTGTCCCTAAAAACAAAGTTTTAAAACTGAACGTCTGTACTCAGATACAATGAAAATATCTGTCAACAGTTGCCAATCATGGTATATTTATTCATAATATATTTAAAGAAGATTCTCCTAGTAAACATTTAGATTTGAAATGAATTTTACTTTACAGTCGGCTTATAATAATAGTTACGCTTGAAATCCTCTTGCATGTTAATGCTGTATATGCTGTATTGCCGTCTCATCGATGTTTACATGGCATCACTGCTCATGTATTCATGGGTGGGATATAGTTCTTTATTTTATTGTATGCATTCGTAGCGAAAATACTTTTCAGTCTGTAACAGTTTTGTATAAGTTTATTTTTCTGTTTGACGGTTCCTTAAATATTTTTTTTACCGCTACGCCTGGAATTTATTTTTCGTCGGATATGTCTCAGCTTTATATAATGGAATGATATGATATTTCGTCTAGCATTTTATATTGATGATTTGTATATCGTGCTTGCGATGTTGAGATTATGATATCTTCCAGAAAGTCATTTCCTGTTAGTTGAATATCTGAGTTTTATTAAGCCCACTGAACAAGGATTTTTTTGGTCAATTTTATATAACGAGTGGGAAATTCTTCCCATGACATCGAAGCAACTTCCTGCTAAATGCCTTATCGTAGGCAGGTGAAATCATTTCCGGTCTGTTAATCCGTTTTTTTTCGGGTTAAAGTTTTTTAAGTTCAAGTTAAGTTTAAGTTTACTATGTACTTGTGGTCATATGATCAAATCACATTCTTATTGAGACGTGACCTTAAAATATATGCCAAACTTGGTTTTTTTACACTGATTTCGCGGTTACCGTTATAGTGTAAAGTAATTCATCGTGAATTTATGTTCCTTAGGCCTCGGTCACACCTTACCGGATAGCTCGAACGGACGCCTAACGGATAACTTTATTTCAATCCGTTCATGTCCGTTAGACGTCCGTCCATATCCGTTGCATGTCCGTTAAGCGTACGTTTTATCCGTCGACGTCCGTTCTGTCCGGTGGAAAATTTTGAGCATGAATTCTTATTATTCATAATCGATCTTAGAGTATAGGCACGTCTTCACAATCAAGCAGTTCACATTCAGGGCAGACACTGCCGTTTGGCGGAATTTCGAAGAACAAACCAAAACCAGTAACACAGAAACGTTTTGAATATTTATGGGTGCTATAAACAGTTTCGTATAAAAAAAAATATGGAGGGAAACCCCTGTTTATTTACTTAATTGGTGAAAAAGTATCATGTTTTTTGTATTTGATTGTAAAAAATAGTTAATTAGCTTTCAATTAAAACAGGTTGAATGATTGAAATAATTTTAAAAATTATATTAAATATACATGTTTTAAGGAGAGACAACACTGTAAACATCTTGTATTTTAGGCAGTGAAAAATAAAAACTTATTTGCAACCACTGTAGCTCTTTTCGGAGCCAGAAACCGTACCCTGAAACAAGATTTTTTTGAAAGGCCTGGTAAAAACCTATAAATTTCATACAGTTTTGATTATGAAAAATGTGCACGTATCATGTCTTTATGGGTATGAACATGACCAGATCTCAGGTTTTTTATGTTCAAATTAGGCATTTTTTTCTCCATGTTCTTTGGATGGAATTTTTTTAATATGATAAAAGTACACTTTATATTTATTTCATTATAAACTAGAGAACATTCTGATTCCAGTGAAATCTAGTTTTATACAAGTATCTTTATTAATCAGTCCACCAGTAAGAGTCACTTATGCATGGTCCCTCAAAATATGACGTCATAGAAAAAACTGTTGATTGCACCCTATGCGATTTACATGTTTTATTATTGTCGCCTTTGATTTTTCCGTATATCTTGTTCATCCATTTTATCCGGTACGCTTCCGTTAGCTGTCCGTTTTATGCGGTACTGTCCGTTGGATGTACGTTCGACATCCGTTCTGTCCGGTACGTGTCCGTTTCTCGTACGTTGCATATCCGGTGTGTGTTCGTTATGCATCCGTTACACGTCCGTTGTCAGTACATCAAAGGACTCCCAACGGATAACAATTTTGTCAACGGACAACTTTTATTTTCATCCGTTAGGCGTCCGTTCGTGCTATCCGGTAAGGTGTGACAGAGGCTTTACACAGAAATTGAGAGGTCAAAATTGTGTTACTGTATATATAACATAGGAAAAAAATGTAAAAATCTGTTGATTGTCTAATCAAAGCAAATATCAATTAACAGATGAACAAAAGACAGTTATTGAAAGCTAGATCAAAGCCAATAACAACTAATAAATAAATCATGTTATCCAAACTTAAGTATCAAGCAGTACACCAACAACAGTTACTTATTAAGTGAAAAAAACGTAATAAAAATTTTGAGAAGAATACGACATTGTTTGTTTCAGTTTTTTTTTTGTGAAAGTCCGCTTTTCATTATAAGGCATTTCTAGAATGTTATAAAGCTACTTACAGATCAAAAAGGTGTTTCAAGGGCTTCAATCAAGCAAAGAAACTATTCAATATCTATTTACTGAACTTTGATAATGATAGTATATGAAATAAAACATTTTAATGAAGAAAATTTGTTGTTTGGGTTTAACAATTTAGAATGAAGTATTTTTTCGAAACAGACTTTAAAGCATTTTCTTATAATACAAATCCTACGGTAAAATACCAAAGACTAGCACTAAATTTGACAACTCCTCACTTGCTTATTTATAAATTAAGACATTAGAAATGAATTATTTTCTTCACCCTGGATGTTCCTGTTTTCATTGAACACCATGAGAGAAAAAAACAAATAAAGAGTATTAATATTCAATTCTGTGCCTAGGTTTCTGTTGAATTATAGAAACAAAAACACTTAATTGTAGCCGCTTTCTTAATGTTTTCTTCCCATATAAAAAAACACGTTTAATTGTAACTCGGAAACACGATTATAAGATTACAGAGAATTGGAAGAAACCAGATGCTCCGCAGGGCGCAGCTTTATACGACCTCAGAGGTTGAACCCTGAACGGTTGGGGCAAGTATGGACAAAACATTCAAGCTGGATTCAGCTCTAAATTTGGATTGTGATTGAATAGTTGACACCGCAAAGGATTCTGACACAGAATGAATGTTGTCTAATAAACTTAAAATTTGTTTTTTGTCTTTGAGCAATTCACTATGCTGCTGAATATTAATCCTCTCAAAAAAATGTTTGAAGAAATTTTCTTTTTGTTTATGAAATCTGAAATGAGAAAAATTGAACCCCCCCCCCCGCCATTTTTTTAAATCCCCCTTTCCCTTATTCCATAACTGATCTCAATTCAAATTACTAATGGAGTTTGTATACAAATTACTACTCATTTAAATACATCATAAAATATTAAAATGTAAAAAAAGTGCTTGTTATCACTGAATGGTAAAGATTGTTTTAATTTATCAGTTGGGAGTAAACGTGAATATAATTCCTAAACAATTAGAACAAAAACTCCCAAAATCAATCCCAACCTTCCTTTTGTGGTCATAAACCTTGTGTCAAAATTTCATAGATTTCTATTTACTTAAACTAAAGTTATAGTGCGAAAACCAAGAAAATGCTTATTTGGGCCCTTTTTGGCCCCTTATTCCTAAACTGTTGGGACCAAAACTTCCAAAATCAATCCCGACCTTCCTTTTGTGGTCATAAACCTTGTGTTTAAATTTCATAGATTTCTATTTACTTAAACTAAAGTTATAGTGCGAAAACCAAAAGTATTCGGACGACGACGACGACGACGACGCTGACGCCAATGTGATACCAATATACGACCAAAATTTTTTTAATATTTGCGGTCGTATAAAAAAACATGATAAAAGTTAAAACAAAACTGTCTCTTCAAGAAATATATTAACTTGGCATAAAAATAAGATGTGTTAAAATTTCTAAAGAGAACATTCTACCATGATAGATCAAATGACGTAGAAATAAGCAACTCTATGTCTTCGTTACTCCATAACTTTATTCTATGACTGACGATGGCTATCAATGTTGTACGTTCTTGGTCTTTATTCTATGACTAGCGATGGTATTTCACCCTCTGGATGTAAACTCAAAATGATTTAGAGTTTGGTGTATGCTATCGGCTTTATAACTTACGACGGTATTTTATCTCTCGATATTTTCGTTTTGTGATTGTGTTTTAATATATATAGATATAAAAAGATGTAGTTTGAGTCCCAATGAGACAACTCTCCATCCAAGTCACAATTTGTAAAAGTAAACCATTATAGGTCAAAGTACGGTCTTCCGCACGGAGCCTTCAAGTTGGCCCACACCGAACAGCAAGCTATAAAGTGCCACAAAAATGACCAGTGTAAAACTATTTATGGGGGAAAACCAACGGTCTAATCTTTATAAAAAAAAACGAGAAACCGAAAACACTGATGAACCACACCAACAAACAACATCTACTGAACACCAGATTCCTGATTCATGATTCCAAACAGGTGCAATTAAATGCAGCGGGTTTATATGTTTTCATAGGTATCAACCTTCACCCTTATCTGAAACAATAATGTACCATCACAACATAAAAAGACACACTATAAAATATCAATTGAAATGGTTTAAGTCAATCAAAATACATATTAACACCAGTGAACATACACTGAACGAATACATTTGATCTATGATACAATTTAAATACAAAATCAATCAAATAAGGAATGAATACATAAGGACAACAGTAACATACCGTTGTGAGATGTTAAACAATTAAAAATAGATAAAAATCTTGAACAAAAAGTCGCCATTTACAATAGCATACACAGTAAAATAAAATTGGGAAAGGAAATGGGGAATGTGTCAAAGCGACAACAACCCGACCATAGAGCAGACAACAGCCGAAGGCCACCAATGGGTCTTCAATGTAGCGAGAAACTCCTGCACCCGGAGGAGTCCTTCAGCTGGCCCTTAAAAATATGTATACTAGTTCAGTGATAATGGACGTCATACTAAACTCCGAATTATATACAAGCAACTAAAATTAAAAATCATACAAGACTAGCAAAGGCCAGAGACTCCTGACTTGGGATAGGCGCAAAATTGCGAAGGGGTTAAACATGTCTATGAGATCTCAACCCCCCCCCCCCTATACCTCTAGCCAATGTAGAAAAGTAAACGCATAACAATACGCACATTAAAATTCAGTTCAAGAGAAGTCCGAGTCCAATGTCAGAAGATGTAACAAAAGAAAATAAACAAAATGACAATAATTATACATAAATAAAATAAAAGAATGGAAATACTGTTTACAAAATAAATTATTTTGTTATTCATAGTAAGAAGAAATGAAAAATTATAATACCAAACATTTATCAAAGCTTAAATATAGACGAGATATAACCCTGAATAGATAAACATTAAATAACAAAAAAGCATTACAAATAGTATCAACAGGTCAAATTAACAAAAAAGTACGATTTGAAAGTACTCGCTGTTACTGATTTAGTTTCTTACGTCATGGACAGTTAAAGAAGACATGACTTATGTAATGCCAAAAATAAATGTACCAACAGGCAGTAAGTACGGAAGCGTATTAGCGCCACACATTTTTTTTTATTTTTCTTCCTATGTTTGCGTTATAACGCAAACCTTTGCGTTATAACGCAAACATTTGTTTTATCTTATTTCTTATTTAAGATTCAAAGGAAACAGTAGTTATTTATGGAGGAGGCTGGATATAATAAAATTTATCACCTTTGTAGTAATTGCAAAGTAAACTGCTTGAATAATTAGATCATATCAATGACTAATAATGAGCAGAATAATATAAGAAGATGTGGTATGAGTGCCAATAAGAAAACTCTCCATCTAAGTCACTATTCGTAAAAGTAAACCATCATAGGCCGAATTACGGTCTTCAACACGGAGCATTGGCTCACACTAAACAACAAACTATAAAGGTCCCCAAAAACGATATCCAAGTTACTACTAGTATATATATTACAAAGAAAATTGAGTAAATTGAGGTTATACCTAAGAAAAAAATCAACCCTGCTAATATAGCTATAACCGAATATAAATATACTTCCAAAGTAAGCTCTCGTTTGAGAACTGTGTAAAGTAGGTTACATTCAAACAAGCTACCCTTTGGCAATAAATGTATAGAATGAAGATGTTTTATTAATAAAATTATGTTCTCTCTATTCAAATTGCTACCCAAGCATCTTAAAAATACTTCATTATATTGAAATGAAAATTCAATGACTTTCTATCAAAGAATCTTGATCATATTCTGAGATTTAAAAACAATGTTTCCTTATTAATAATTCATTTTAAAGCAGAAAGATCATTTTGTCTATTTGACTTGGAGGTTGCACAATTGTATGACATTATTTTTGATCATTCAATTTTAATATGACTATATACTATATCTATTTTCTTGTTAAATTATATACTTTTCTGATGCACAAATCAGTCTTAATTTATGTATAATTGCACTTCAATTATTCCATTATTCCTATGCATATCTATTATAATGATTTGGCCTTGTATGTATGTTTCTTTTTTTATCTACTAGTAAATCACATCCGAGATGAATGACAGACGGACATTTATACAAAACTTAATGAATAATTGAAATAAAGATGTTTGCGTTATAACGCAAAGGTTTGCGTTGTAACGCAAAGGTTTGCGTTATAACGCAAAGGTTTGCGTTATAACGCAAAGGTTTGCGTTATAACGCAAAGGTTTGCGTTACAACGAAAAGGTTTACGTTATAACGCAAAGGTTTGCGTTATATCGCAAATGTTTGCGTTATAACGCAAAGGTTTGCGTTATATCGCAAAGGTTTGCGTTAAACGCAAAGGTTTGCGTTGTAACGCAAAGGTTTGCGTTATAACGCAAAAGGTTTGCGTTATAACGCAAACATAGGAAGAAAAATAAAAAAAAAAAAAAAATGTGTGGCGCTAATACGCTTCCGTAAGTAAGAAAGTTAGGTGTGAACTTTTTTAAAGAAAAAAAAAAGGAATATGGATGTATCTCTTTACATCCCGCTTGAAAAGAATAAAAATTTAGTAATGTTTTATGATATACTAGTAAATGTAAAGTTCGAAAGATATTTTTGACATGACTGTAAGTTTGATTTTATATTGATACATATAGTACTTACTGTCAGTCACTGCCAGAACTCTCAGATCTGTACTTAGTGTCTATTTGTTGTTTGAATGCACAGTACAAGTACTCGGCCACATCCACTCTTTTGTAAGATGTATTTCTATTTGTATTCATCTGATAAGTTTAGCCTTTTCCGACTGGTTATTTTAGTTTGCTTTTATGTTCTACTGTTCAACCACTGTCCCATGTTAGGGGGGATAACAAGTAAAAAATAAAAAAGATACTCAACTCGGAGGAAAATTCAAAACGGAAAGTCAATAATCAAATGGCAAAATCAAAAGCTCAAACACATCAAACGAATGGATAACAACTGTCATATTCCTGACTTGGTACAGGCATTTCTTATGTAGAAAATGAAGAATCAAACCTGGTTTTATAGCAAGCTAAACCTCTCACTTGTATGACAGTCGCATTAAATTCCATTATATTGACAATGGTGCGTTAACAAAACAAACAGACATAATAGGTAAAAATGTCAAAAATACAGCAGTCAACATTGTGTTACAATCACAATCACTAAACAACCCAAATATGTAACAAAGAAGCACATAATGGCCTATAGATCAAGCACATCAGCAAAATATAAAGTCAAGAATACACAAATTTACCATAATTAATATGATGCCGCTAATATGTTTAACCCTGTATCTTTTAATATGTGTCTCTCCGAAGTCATGAGCCTGTAATTGTGTGGTTGTTGTGTGTTGCTGTTTATCATATGCGTTGTTAGTTTATTGTGCAGCTCTTGTATTGTTCTGTTGCACCACTGTCCCAGGATTAGGGAGGGTTGGGAGCCCTTAAACATGTTTAACCCCTCCATATTTTGTATGTATGTGCCTGTCCCAAGTCAGGAGTCTGTAATTCAGTGGTTGTTGTTAGTTGACGTTTATCATATGCGTTGTTTATTGTTTTGTACAGTTTGTAATGTTCTATAGCACTATGATCAAAGAAAGTTGTATTATTGCATTGTTAGTTTTCTCATTTGAATTGCTTTACAACTACTGGTGTTTAACGACCTTGGCTTTACATATGTTATTTCGGGGCTTTTATTAGACGACTTTGCGGTTTGGGCTTTGACCAATGTTGAAAGCAGTACGGTGATTCTTTTAGTTAATTTCTGTCTCATTTGGTCTCTTCAGAAGAGTTGTCTCATTGGTAATCATATCAATTTTTTTTATATATACAATTAGTTTTAAAAAAATCGTTTTAATTATATTAATAAGAATTTTTGTCCGATCTATAAAAGCAATCATATAGCTTTTTTGAATAACGCAACGTTGAAAGTTAATCCATCACCAATCAAAGCCTCTTTATTTTTGAAAGAAGGATCTTCACTCTTACCTCCAATGACTAAAGGAAGTCATCGGCAAACATGCAGAAGTACATGTCCACCGAACAAGTATATTGACAATCAAAACATCAATTCGCTTGATGATGTTAGATTCAGAAAAAACTTTCCGCTTATAGTTAGAGAGGAAATTTTACCAAGCGCGATTCTTTACAGTTTGCGGTAAGGCAAATTATGAACTAATCATACGTACATTTAATGGCAATCTGTGTATTCCGATAGACATGATATCGGCGTTAATGCATTGGTTTAAAAAAAATGTTCCTCTAACAATGATAATGTTTAGTTTATTAGGATTTTCTGCTTCCCTTGCTTGACTCCAACATTAAAGATATATTTGTTAGTCTATGAAGTGCTAAAAGATATGGCCTTTAACTAAAGTTTAAAGTGGACTTTTATCAATTCCTAAATTGATTGAAAAGGAGAAAAGAGGACTATAACATTTAGTTGGATGATCGTATTGAGCAAAAGGGTACTATGACATTTAATAAATGGAATTAATGGGGAGGAGGGGGGCTATAACATTTACTAGATGGAATTAAAGCGAGAAAAGGAAACTATAACATGTACTAGATGGAAGGAAATGGAAAAACGGGACTTCAACATTTACATGTACTAGATTGAATTGAAGGGGAAACGTGGACTAAACACTTAAATGTTACTAGATGAAATTAAAGGCGACTATAATAAGATTTACTTAGTTGAATAAAAGGGGACTGTAACATTTACCAAATAGAATTAATAGTTATCAAAAGTACCAGGATTATAATTAAGTACGCCAGACGCGCGTTTCGTCTACATAAGACTCATCAGTGACGTTCATATCAAAATATTCATAAATTCAAACAAGTACAAAGTTGAAGAGCATTGAGGATCCAAAATTCCAAAAAAGTTGTGCCAAATACGGCTTAGTTAAAGAGGGTAGTGGACTATAACACTTACTGGATAATTAAATGGAGACCAGCAGATTTATTTAGAGAAATTAAAGAGGACCCTGACATATTCTAGATGAAATGAAATGGAGTCTAGTACTATAATAGTTCTTTAAATACGATGTGGATAAGGAATTAGAGCTATAATGAAAAGCCACTCAAAAAATTGATAAGCGAATTGCTTCGGTAATTGTTTGATAAAATAATTTTTATTCAAAAAGAGATACAATTATTTGTTCTCTATTGTATTATAAAGAAAATCAAATATGAATTAGACATAGAGAATAAGTTTTTATCGTAAACATGTTGTTTTTGATCGACTTTCACAGAGTAACGAACTTCGTGTTATTCAAACTCCACTGCTGTATCGACATGCGTTCTTGTTTAAAACTCAACATCCAATCACTTCATTGTCGTAATGTCAATAAAGACATGTGATGCTTAGATGCACAATGGGTTTTTAAAAATCTTCTTTGTACATTTAGCAATGGTACTTTCTTAAACTCATACGGTTCGATCACCACAGATGAATGCAAGATTTGATATAGTTATAACTTTGATTTGATTGGATTAACTCGTATAAAACAAGAATGAAAAAAGAAAGAAAACAAGTAAAATCAGGATGACAGGAATTATCGACATTATTTGATAGTACAACATCTCATACCAGACACGAAATCCCTGCTATGTTTGTCATCCAAATATGCAAATGTCAATGTTTGATTATTCAATTGACACTAAAGTCTAAATTTGGGAAAGACTAAAACAAAAAAAAAACGTAGTATTCAATCATCAGAACAAGCAACGGGCATACACAAGAATACTAAACCTATGTTACAAAATTACGGTCGGTCTTATATCTTTGCATTATGACCAAAGACAATACGTCATGGTCATTGGTTGCAGTCTCTCCAGTAATTAGTATACAAAAAAAATCACAATTTGTTCATTTAAACATTAATATATATTTTTGAAAATGATAAACCCCCCCCCCCCCCCCCAAAAAAAAAAATAATCAAAAGGTGAGAAAAAACTTTTATTTCTAATTTTCAATGAAATCATTAAAGTAGTGCATTACGTAAAATTGCTAGATAATTGTTTATTCCGCATGTATTGTCTGTGAAAGCAGAAACAATAAACCTACCGAGGAACCTATCTGGTGCTTTCAACCTTTATTTTTATCTGAATCAAGTGCGTTATGTTGTTTCGAAAGTTACATATGGCTCTCCTTGAAAAAATCTTATCCAGTATTATACAGACTGCTGGTGGACGTTTCGTCCCGAATGGTATCACCAGCCCAGTAGTCAACACTTAAGCGATTAAGTGTTGACATGAATATCAATAATTTGGTCATTTATAATTTCCTGTTTACAAAACTTTGAATTTTTCGAAAAAAAACTAAGGATTCTCTTATCCCAGGCATAGATTACCTTAACCGTATTTTGCACAACTTTTGGGAATTTTGGATCATCAATGCTCAACTTTGTACTTGTTTGGCTTTATAAATTTTTTGATATGAGCGTCACTGATGAGTCTTATGTTGACGAAACGCGCGTCTGGCGTACTAAATTATAATCCTGGTACCTTTGGTAACTATATATGGGCGTTTTTCAATAAAAGCATGATTTTCAGACCTGAAAAAAATTGGAAAATCAACTTGTCTTAAATTTTATTTCAAGAGTTATTTTGATAACCTCTATAATATAGACCTGTTTGGAAACAAAAAGTGCAATCTTAAATACTCTTTAAAATGATATTTTTTCATAATTTGAAACTGATTCTTAACACACATATAATGGCAATTTTAAATGTTTCCTATAGACATTCCAGTTTGTTTACTTTGTATAATAGAAAAATCTCATTTTTTTCTGAAATGGAGAACTATTTTTTATCGATAAAGATTAGACAGTACTTCACATATGAAGGTTCAACTCATGTTACGTAGTGGACATTTTGATGCGTTCGTAGTTGACAAAACCGTTTCGTAGTGGATAAAAAGTTTCGTAGTGGACATCAACCCTATTCTATGTTAATAAAAACATAATAAAAATTACATAAAACTAACCCTTGTTATTTGTTTTGCACGAATATAATTGAAAAAAGAGTAAAAAAAGACTGCATGGTAGTGGTAGTGTCCACTACGAAACGTTTTTCTCCCATACTTGTTGTTTCGTAGGTGACCGTTTCGTAGTGGACATACATATATTCACATGTCTTATTTTTTTCCCCACAATCCCTGTATTACAATAGTAACAAGACTGATTGTATTCATCAAATAGATATAGGAAGATGTGGTGTGAGTGCCAATGAGACAACTCTCCATTTAAATAACAATTTAAAAAAAGTAAATCATTATAGGTCAATGTACGGCCTTCAACACTTGCCTTGGCTCACACCGAACAACAAGCTATAAAGGGCCCCAAAATTACTAGTATAAAACCATTCAAACGGGAAAACCAACGGTCTAATCTATATAAAATAAAAAAAAAAAAACGAGAAACGAGAAACACGTATAAATTACATAAACAAACGACAACTACTGTACAATAGATTCCTGACTTAGGACAGGTGCAAACATTTGCAGCGGGATTAAACGTTTTAATGGATCCAAACCTTCTCCCTTTTTCTGAAACAATAGCATAACATTACAACATAGAAACACACACATTAAAATTTCAATTGGCAGGATTAACTCAATCAAAAAACGTACATTAATACACTATAAACGAATAAATTCGATCTGTGATATCTGAATGCAAATGCAGAGTTAATAAAATATTAGGGACAAACATTCAAGGTCAAAAAGCAAACAAACAAGTCCAAACAAAGCAATGGCAAGTCACCACTGCGAAATATTTAACCTTTCGAAAATATTCCTTTTAGAAAAAAAAACGGTTTTAAAAAATACAGGTAAATCTTGAAGTTTATATAAATGTAGTAAGAAGAAGTGAAACTTAGAATATATTCCTAATAATCAAAGCTGGTATATAGACAAGATCCATATAAATATAAAATAACAAAAAAGCATTATAAACAGTATCAACAGGTCGAATTAACAAGAAAATACGATTTGAGAGTATTCGTAGTTACTGACAGCTAGTTAAAAGCCAAAAACAATTAATAATAAAAAAAATCATGCATCAGAGACATTAAGCTATACACTGATATTTTTTTCATGATTTTAAAACCAGATACTGAAGGAGATTTGACCGGTTTCGTAGTGGACATTAACAAAAATACGGTATCACTCTAGTCCATTTGATGTGCTCAATTTTTCTTACCAACAATTTAATTGCTGTTATAAAAGCATGACTTCTTTTGTAAATATAAAAAAGAAGATGTGGTATGATTGCCAATGAGACAACTATCCACAAAAGACCAAAATGACACAGACATTAACAACTATGGGTCAGCGTACGGCATTCTACAATGAGCAAAGCCCATACCGCATAGTGAGCTATAAAAGGCCCCGATAAGACAATGTAAAACAATTCAAACGAGAAATCTAACTGCCTTATTTATGTAAAAAACGAAATGAACGAAAAACAAATATGTAACACATAAACAAACGACAACCACTGAATTACAGGCTCCTGACTTGGGACAGGCACATACATAAATAATGTGGCGGGGTTAAACATGTTAGCGAGATCCCAACCCTCCCCCTAACTTGGCACAGTGGTATAACAGTACAACATAAGAACGAACTATAAAAATCAATTGAAAAAGGCTTAACTCATCAGATGGACAAAAATACAAGTGGACGTCATCATGCAATTCCAATCTTGATGCATTATGCACAAAAGCTTCAGAACTTTTAATTGACGGAACTTTCAGTTATTGTCCAAAATATTTTGAACAACTTTACACGTTTCATTGATTAAAATTGGGACATTATGCACCACTAGTATTTGCTCTCTTACCATCCAAATCAGAGGAAATTTACACTGTTTTGCTCAACATGATATGTTCGTTGTGTATTGTTTAAACCAAGAATCGTACATATTGACTTTGAAATCGCAATGCACATTGCATTTAGATCTGTATTTCCAGAATAGAACGCTGCCGTTTTCATTTAGGCCAAAGTTGGTTGCACAAAATTCAGAAACTATAGGGCTAAGTGTTGAGTATAAAAAACAAAGAATGCGAAGTTGGATAAATAAATAAGTAATATTACCTGTATTTAACCTGAGTTTACCTGTCAAAAAAATGCGCGCAAATGTAATAAAAAGCTGCGCCTAAATGTAATGGTAATGCGCGCAAACGTAATGCACCGTTTAAATTTTGTAATAATGTTATTTTACATGTCGATTTAAACAAGATGGCGATATCTAAAAAATTAAGTGTTACGATACATTTCTTACAATAAATACCAGTTATTTATATTAAGCGTTTTATACAGCCATATGTGTTTACAACTGGGAGATAAATACTTCATATGCAGGCGCTGCTGGAATGTTGCTACATAGTAATGAAAATAATTAGGAAGCTGAAATAAACTCCTTTGTCGTAAAGTTTTGTTCCCAATCGTTTCTCCAAACTATAACTTATTTAGTGAGATAACGTATCTATATAAGTTACATAAACAAAAGAATAGTGCTTGCAAATATCGAAAAATAAATGTGTGGCTGAATTCCACATTTACCCATGAATGCGTGTAGCGCAGGTGTAAATTATTATAGTTGTTTTTCGGTCTCGAATTGTATGCTTTCCTGCATTTGCAAGCGTGGATTAGTTATACTTTTTATTACAAAGGTAAAATTGTTACAAGTATGAACTTACTATAGATTTATTTAACATTTGGAGTTATCGGATATTATTTAATTTGAAATGATAGTATTTTATTACATCAAAAGCAATAATAAAAGATATTGCCTAACAAAACATTGGTAGGATATACATAGGATAAAATATGCGATAGTCGATGTTTAGAATACATCCATACCTCTTTGTGCTGAAAGAATTGAATAATGTTTTTCAGATAACACTACTAAACATATAATAAACCAGGAAATCGTCAGTTAAGATGTTTGATTTATTTTGAAGACTAGTGTTGAAAGATCTGTCCTCTTTTTTACAACTGATAAATGAATGGATAATTGAAAAAGCGCATTTGTTTTCACCATTCATTTGCGATTTGTTCGTGCAAATAGGCGAGACGATAATTAATTCAGCAGATAGGAAAACATATAAGTGTATATCAAACAACAGAAACGAAGAGACAATAATAATTCATTATATTAATGCTATATGCACAAAACAATAATCTTGCTTTTATACGAAGCTTTATGAGTGGTTAAACTGTTTAAACGTTTGAAAAATCACTATCTGCACATGAGTAAAACACAAGAATTTGCTAATTGTTTGAGTTTGATTATGATGTTTTCAAAGCAGAGCAATAAGTAATGTTTATTTTAATTTAAAGTACAACACGAATATTTCAAAGATAAAACAAGATATGCTCCGGGGACATGCATCCTCTTCTTATAATGTGTTGTGTCAAGGACGTTTATGTTTATCGAGAAAAATAATATTTAAGAATTGAATGCTTCTTTTTGTAACTATATTGGGGTGTAAAAGCGTTGACCGAAGTACATTTTGTATGAAGCGCGGAAGCGCTTCATTCTAAAAATGTACGCACGGTCAACGCTTTTACAACCCTATGAAGTTACAAAAAGAAGCATTCAATACTTATAATTACATTTTTTAGCTAGGATCATGAAAACACGATTTACATCAAGTTTTTATTTAATTTACCTGTGCACTTTATTATGGGACCTCGTGCCATCATGAATGATAAGTTTTATTGTGTGATACAACTGTTTAAGGAATAACACGTGATGTGCAGTTAGTCAATCAGAATAACGTATTATAATGAAACATACATCTAATGTAATTATTCGGCAATACAGTTACAAGCAAACAATATATACTGTAAAATGTAAAGGCATGGACTTATGTTCGTATGTTTGTCAGAATATTCTATATCAATATTTTTTAAAACCCTTTTTTTATATACTTTTGAAATATCACAAAGTATACATATAAAGCATCAGAACTAACACCGGATGTATACAATTACTTCTTCGAGACCCAGTTTTGCCTAATATGATAGCAATTTCTGTGTTCGAAGTTGTTATCTAGACAACACAGCAACAACGTTTAAATTTTGAATTGTACTATAAGTATTGAATATTATAGGGTTTTCAACTAAGGGCCGATTTCACCTATAGACTGTAGAAAAAAACTAATCCAATTTGCAACACTGATTGCTTCAAAGTGCTTTAAGGAGATATTTAAAAGAATCGAATCGAAAGTGCAGCGAGACTGCTTTCACGCTAAAACTGCTTTATTCTTGACTTGTATTCCTTAAATTAAAACTATGTGACCTATAGATATCCGTGTACCAAGACGACTTAATTACTGATAGGCTTATATTTAATAAAAACTCAGAACAATTCCAGGCTTTTATAATGACTTAGTGGTTTCTAAATATATCAATGCGCTACAACGTTTTAAAAATATACTTTTTTTTTATTAAACTCATAGTGTTATCGAGTGTTCTACGACGTGCGGTTTAATCTGACAAGGGTGGTATAGATTCAGTGTCCTGAAGATAAAATAAATCACAGTAACTGTTTCGTTGTTTTTGCCAGTATTGTCTGTAATTTATTATATAACATGAAATATTGACACGTCATATTGTTATCTTTAATACACGTGGATATTGTTTTTCGGGACACTGATTACATTTTATTAATAAGTTTTTTTCAAACTATTTACGATTCTAATATTTAGACATGCAAGTCAAGATTGTACTTCTCCAATAACTATAGGAGGCCAGTGACCGAATGATCTAAGTAGTTCATCTACTGCATCACTAACCCGCCCCCTTTTTTGTGGGAAAATTTCGTTGATTAAATAGGGAATCACTGAAGCATGACTGTAGCGGGGCCCCATTTATGAAAGTTTCTGGATCCACCACTTGATATGACAGCTATCAATGTATCAATGAAATAGAAAATGGAAACGGGGAATGTGTCAAAGAGACGTATCAACAACCCGACTAAAGAGGAGATAACAGCCAAAGGTCACCAATGGGTCTTCAACACAGCGAAACATCTCACACCCGGATGCGGACCTCGGCTATCAGCTAAAACTAATGTGTGCTAATATTACAGTCACCATTACAATGTGTGAATAAAATCACACTTTGGAAAAAATAAACCGAATTCAATTATTAATGATTTGCTTAATTTAGGATCTGACGAAATCGTTACTTTCATGGAGGGGAAATGTTTTATTGTTTGGAGAGTCATGGCTTGTTTTTTTCTGTGTCATGAATAAGAAAACATACATAACCGTTTCCTAATAATTCATGTCGCGACAGGTTCAGTACAACTTAAAAAACAAGAAGATTTCCCATGAACCCAGTCAATGCATATTATTCATCTAATCCTGACAATTCTTTGAAACAGACAAGTATCAATCATTGTAAACAGTACTTAATATCTTTTATCGTATGATCGTGTGTAAATCTAGATTATAGACTCTATTAATAAATAAATATTTAACGAGAAAAAAAAATAATTCAAAATATAGCGATATCTAAACAATAATAACTGTGCTTGAATAAAGGAGTTCATGCGTTCAAAGGAATGTTTTAATGATGGCTTTAACACATTTAAATATATTACAAGTAAAAGATTCGAATTCCAATTCCAATAGCTTAAAGAACAATTTGAAGGTATCAACGGTAAAGAAAGGGTCAACATTTAAACCTTCCCAGACCTTGAAAGGGTTCTCATTGCTTTTAGATATCAAATGATCGAGATGTACTTACAGTTGGCGTCTTGTGTTGGTAAAAGTCAAAAGAGAACGTCAAATTGGATTTTAATTTGCTGATCATGAACCACTGTCACGGGTAAATTTTGGTGTTTAAGGCCCCAGCATCAGAAACGGGAAAATCAAGGAGATAATTAGAAAATGGATGATATAAATGAGAAATTGGTGACTTGAAAAAACAAAAAATAATGTTGACTAACTCAAAAATAAATGAAGAGTTGGGTAGGGTGTAAAAATTGAGCACAAGCAACTATTCCAAATTAGACTACCATCTATACGAATTACTCTAGCGGATTTTTTCCTTAATGAGTGTACCCTTCTGCTTTGTTACACTACATATTTATGCATGAACACTTAACTAGTAATACAAGTATTAAATCAAAGTCAAATGACTATTGCTAAGTATTTCGTAATGACCTACAAGGTATTTGGCCGACCATTATATGGTTGGTTTACAATAAGACTTACATTGTGAGTCTTTCATAGAAGACACGAGTCGCCTGCCGTTTCTTTTTCAATATAAATAGATGTGGTATGAGTACCAATTTATAAAAGTAAACCATTATAGGTCAAGGTACTGATTGTCTTCAACACGAGCCTTGGCTCGCACCGAACAGCAAGCTTTAATTGGCCCTAAAAAAGTCTGAAAACTAAATTTTTCTAAAAAAATAAAAACTCTAGGTATCGGACGGTAGGTTTGGTGGTTGGTTTCTGTCAATCAATTATAGATTGTTTGTTGTTCAAGAACCGGGTTTACGATTGTTTTTTTTTTAATGATGTTGAAAATTGTTATAGGGAAAGAAAAATAAATTGTAGACCCACGGCTTTACTTCGTTTTTACAGTTTTCAAAATAGTCTAAGTCTGTCAACAGAAGTTGTTTATTACAGAGTGTGAAGGGTCAAATGAACATATCGTTTTATAACAGAAAAACATAGCATATGGGAACAAAAAGACATACGTAATTTTCTTATTGGAAACTACAGACTCATTCTTTGATTTTCAAAACCAGAAATGTAATTTAAGATTTTCTTCAAATGTTCAAGTATTTAAACTCCCAAAATTAAGTACCGCAGGATTATACCGAATTACATTTGATTTAATAAAAACTGGCGACTTAACATGGAAAATACTGTGAATACGAAAAAATAAAAAATTTTGGAATTTTGTGCATAAACTAAAGTATATTAAAAAACAAAGTTTTATTGCAATACGAAGAAGAATTGGTTGTTGACTCTACCTAACAAGTCTTTGCATATGATAGATTAAATTATACGTCATTACGTGGGCGTGAAATTAGTAATTGATTTCTGAAAACTAAACTGAAGTATTTTAAAAGCATCTGTGATCGAATATGGGAAGTCTCTATCACCTAGTCACTGCTAGTGCATGTTAAATGAATTTGTATTAAAATCTTAATATGTAGTAACCAAGTAACAATTGGAAAAAGTTTCGTAGCTGTCAAGATTCCTTTCACGTATTTCATAATGCTATTCATCTCTTACATAAAGAGTATTAGCTGATCTTGTTTTTGATGGGTTTTCAAGCGTTTTGTGTTTTTCCATAGCACTCTTCCAACAGGAAGTATAGATTGAAATTAAGTACAGGACACGATTTTCAAGAAATGAAATGACAATAATCTCGAAACACGCAATTTTATAAGAAATATTGTCGTCCGATGAGAAAATTACAATCACGAAAATAATAATCCCAGAAAACTGTGAAGAGTGAATTAAAAGGTTTCATTCTGAAATATACAACATCACTTTGCATGTATACGCAAAAAAAATGTTTTAGATTGCTTTATTACAACCTTTCGTAAATATTCTTAAAAAAAAACCTCAAAAGCAGTCACGTTTCTCAAGTTTGTTTTCTTTGTTATATACATTAAAAAAATGTTGTATAGAAATAAACATGAACCAAAGGAAATGTCATGTAAAGTTACTTGACTCAAACTTATCAAATCATCATCCGATTTGCTTGTGAAACAAAGAAAACACTTATTTCTATCATGCAAAACACATAAATACAATCCGATAAACCGATTATCAGATTTTATATTCATATTGAAAAAAATCAGCTGCTCGACAGAATATGAAGCCTTTATGAACTCGTTTGCTACGCTCACTATATAAAAAACTTCTAATTGTGGCTCTTAGCTGATACAATATCGATATGTAGATTACCTGATAATCGATACTTATCATTACCAAAAACGCACACCTAATTAAATAAAGATGAACATCAAAGAACGGTACAGGAAACGAATGCTAAAGATGGATATTTTAGAGAAAGAAAATATAACAATTACAATGATATAAGGATATAAGAATATGAAAAATTTTACGGAGGAAAATACGTGTTGAATAATTATAACAGTTGTTATATAAACGAAGTTGCATATTTACTTCACATTGATGGCTTAACTTACATACAACCTGAACGATACATTTTTTACATTGGATGTGATCTTGAGAGGTCATACCAGTGTAATGTTGCCGCATTAATTTCTGCACACGTCCCTTGCGCTTTTTACTGTTAAGGATTAGAATGAAATTCAAAACAGTGTGGCTGTGGCCATTGATTGACACATTAAATTAATCCATTGACTGGGACAATTTAGGTGAACGTTTGTATGTAACGACCACTGCTCACTATGTACTTTTTAAAGACACTTAAACTATGGGGTCACCAAAGGTTCTCAACACCTTAATAAAGTATTTCGAAAAATTAATCAGAAATAGCACGATGTTTTGATTTATATCAATTATATAAATCAAAGATAAAGGTTATTCCTGATTCATTTTTCGAATTATTTTATAATTAATGGCGTTAAGAAACCTTTGGTGACCCCACAGTTTAAATGTCTATCGTAGGTACGTCGTGAACAGTGGTCGTTACAGACAAACGTTCACGTAAATTTCCCCAGTCAATGGATGAATTTAAGGTGTCAATCAATGGCCACAGCCACACTGTTTTGAATTTCATTCTATGTACCCTTGTGTTGATTCAATGCTAAACATATGGAAATTTTATAGAAAATCCGCACCATTTATCCTTGTTTTCTCATATTTGGCAATTTGATAAATGATAGATATAGGATTATTGCATGCAGTGCTAGCATTGATTTCCTTAAAACAAGTTTATTAATGTAGCTATTGGTTAAAACAAATAAAAATATGGACTTAATCAAGTACACCTTTTAGGGTGTGCTCGACTTTGGTGACTCAGCACGAGGTATTTTGGAATTTACAGGTTAGGTAGAACTTTTTGTAAAAAATAAACACTAGCACATCATAGAAAAGCAAGTGAGTAATCTATGTTTCAAAATTTTATAACATAAATCTCTGTATTAAAGTCTGTGGATTTTCTATAAAAATCTTGGTTTATTTGCCACAAAGTACTCTTTTTCTATTAAATGCAATGAAACAGTAAATAATAATGCTTTACATCAGGTTTCCCCTTGGTACATGTACAGCGAGGTCTATCTCTATTATTCATTATATCTGTAGTTTAGATACAATTGTTGTCTGAAACACAAAAATGGCTACAGAAGGGGTCATAAACCTTAACCGAACGTGTTTCATACGAATACGCGGATATTACCGAGTGCAAATAACATTCCTTATTGCTTGTTATAAATTTATTTCTTCCATGAATACCCATAAAAATATTTTATAAGAACATAAATAAATAACATGAACATGTTTTGTCGTGATAAATATATATAAGTATAAAAAAAACCATTAATATCTATGCACGCGTACCGAAAAATTATGTTGCGTACGAAAATCTCGAAAACACAACCCAACAATAGCGGGGGTGTACAGATCTTTATTTCTTATGCAGCAAAAATACTGCAATCTGATTGGTTGACTACCCCGGTGTAAATAGCACCCCACCCTTGTTCACCCGGGGATAAATAAAATTTTGCCAAAATTTTTTAAAAAATTAAATTTTGCCAAAAAAAAAATAAAAAATTAAATTTTCAAAAAATATAGAAAAAAATTAAAAATTTAGAAAAAAAATAATAAGAAAATGCTAAAAAAAAAAATTTTTTTTAAAAATATTTTTTTTTTTTTTTTTGTAAACTCAAAAGAACACAAAAATTTTCAGAATTTTTCCAAAAATAAAGTAAAAAGTATTTGACAATGTGCAGCAACATGGACATTGAAATAATATATTACGCTGGAAGTTTTTCATTACCATTTTTACAATTTTACGTCCTGGTTTCAAAATGAGTATAGGAATTGTTCATAAGAAATAAATTCGTTATCTTGGTGTAATCAGGGGTGTACGAAATTTTACACCGTTGTTGAAAATTCATACACCCATTCGGCTGCGCCTCAGGGTGTATGAATTTTCAACAACGGTGTAAAATTCTGTACACCCCTGATTACACCAAGATAACTAATAGTCTGGCAGGTATATTGCCACCTGTTATTTATTCATTATCCAACATAGCTAGCTGTCACCTGATGTTCAGTACTTCAGTACTTTGAATGTGTATAAAATATTGACAAACATAAGAATTATTTTCAATATTAAATTGTATATTTTCCTCTTAAGCTTACTGTTGTTCGTCGCTTCAGAACGTACAACTTCCGACATGTAAAGTTTAGCGGTTAAACCCCGTGAGTATGATAGAATTTTGTAAAAGTTGCGTTCAAAATAACACATTATCTTATATTAGTTCAATCATTATTTAATAAACAACAATGTTTTTCATTTTAATTGATTCCAATCTTTTAGAGAAAAATCGTTTCGAATATAAAAAAACTCGATTTGTATGAAAATATCACTCTAAGCTGTTTTGAAGATGCGAGGTATTAATTAAAAACAAATGATAAAAGCACAATAATAATTATGTCCTTACTTTGAAAATTGAGAATATAACTAAAATTAGAGTGGGATCGATGAGAAAAGTTAGAAATGTCAGAGAGTGTCAGTTTCGTACTGACTTGTTAACCAAGGGCAATTGTCATTTAACAAAAACATCCCAATCCTTCATAACATTTACGTTATCTTAAGACAACAAAAAGTTCAATTTTGCGTCGAAGTTTGATCGCTGAATTTTCATTTACAACAGTCACGCCAATTGATTTATAACAATATTCACTGTTGTTCTCACACTGATCAAACTCTGACTCTGCTTTTTCAAAAAAAATCTTTGTTTGAACTAAAAAAATCCCATAAACTCTTGTAATAATTGGTCGTAGTGCATTTGAGCTATCAGCATGACATCTTCAAAAAATAATGTTAATATGTCAAAATAGAACTGTTGCACGCATTATTTTCTATGCTTAATTTTTATTTGTTTTCTATAGTCAATTCATTATCAAAGATTTTAAGTTAAACGTGAAAAGATAGGGTTTACACAAATCTCATGATACATTTCTAGATATTATATATTTTGTTTTGTATCTGCGTTGTATTTTACTTGTTATTGCATAGACCGAATGATTATATTACCAAGATACTTTGTTTTCTTGGATACTTGTGATTTCAACAATTTTGTATTAGGAATGAACGACTTAATTTCAATATTGATACCTGCATTATGGCATTGATACTTTTCATAATATATAAAACATAATGTGAGGAACAAATCAAATCTTCGGCTAAAAATCAATTTCGTAATTACCATTTATAACAACCTTTTGAGATAAATATGGAAAATTAAACTGAAACAAATACTATCTCAAATACAATTTTGTTAAAGCTTAAATAGTAAGCCGTCTTGCCAGACTTTTGTCAAATACTTTTTTGACATACAATGCAAACACCATCGCTACCATCAATTGATTTAGTGTCTACCAATAAATTAAGGTGAAATCGGCTTGTTTGAAACGATAGATTAAAGATAAACAAGAAACTTCCTATGGAGTTTACATATAGTCTTTTCAAAGCCAATATGCTAAAGCCATTTCCGGAATGAAGATAAAAGTGCAATGGAACTAAATTCAATGCTATCTTGCTTGTTAATTACCAACATCAATCCCGATACAAACATCTTATGTTTTTTACAAACATAAACGGAAAGACATTAATAGGACTGAAAGAAAGTTTCTACAATTTAGTGACACATTTGTACATTGAAAGAACATCTATTTTATATTGTATTATTTAAACCACTTAAAGTCGAGTATTTTTGGTTAATTAACCATTAGTAGGAACCCCAGGATCTCAATTCTTCGTCATGTTTCATATCACATGTAGGATGAACATTAAATATTTCACAGATCTAACTATTATATTCTTTGAAAAACATACATAGTCTTTAAAATATTCAACCTTTATGCGGACGCGTCCGACATATTTTTGTATTATCAAATATCGGTTATGATAGAATCCTAGAATTCGTTTACATAATAGCCCGAATTCCTTAAAAGTAGGTTTAAACGTCTTACTTCTGACATTCTCTGTAACGTTTCATAGCATTTGTTTTAAGTTTAATAGCTTCACGTTGTGCAATTTGGTATTTAAGTTTATTTTCATTAGAGTAAAATTTGGTTTATCGCTTAAATTCACGGCTTCTGTGTCTGAAAATCTTGCTTCGACCGACATCCATGGCTTATGCCATTTAAGCAACAACGTCTGATTAAACAAGAATTTACTCAAATTATCTCATAGTCTTTCAAAAATAATAACAGTAATTCTAATCATATGAAGTTCAAATCCATTAAAATAAAACTACATGGGATTAAACTTTTCATTATGACTACTTAAGAAATTAAGCACAATATCTTAGAAATAACTTGAGAGAAAGTATGAATGAAAATAATTACTCGACTGGAGATGCGTGTGTGCAGTAAAATATCATATTATATATTTATATAAAATAAATAGAAGGAGATCTGGTGCATACGTCGATGAGACAACAACACAACGTCAAAATAAGTTAGGGGACAACAAACAAATTCGACAATAGACGACAGGTATTATACAATATTTCAAATCATCATAGATCATCAAAGTTAAAACTATTGCAGATGAAATAAAAGCAACACACAATGATTGTCCAAATAACTAAAGAAACTCAGATAATGACATACGACAACTGACGATCTTCCTCACTTGGTTTGGCGCTATGAAATAAAGAAGGGTTAATATATATTTGAAATATTTTAACCTTAATAATCTTGATCAGGAGATAGATTGGCAAAACGTAAATAAAAAAACACACCATAAAACAAGTTATTTGACCAGGTCCGTTTCATTTTATGAGTATTAAGGATGTGATCAGGTCAGTTTTATGAATATTAAGGATGTGATCAGGTCAGTTTTATGAATATTAAGGATGTGATCAGGTCAGTTTTATGAATATTAAGGATGTGATCATGTCAGTTTTATGAATATTAAGGATGTGATCAGGTCAGTTTTATAAATTTTTGTCAGATGTTCAGACTTCTTTGGGGTTTTTCTACGATTCATAAATAAATACTTTGCCCCATACCAATCACATGTTTTCCTTTTCATATAAAACTTCGATAGCTTATAAAAAGGTCATTACCAACATTTTGGCAGATTCTATTTTTTTCTTATGATTTGAGACCCAAATGATTTTAATGTTGAACATGTATAAAGTTAAAGTCCGAGTCAGCTGTTACCCGTCGTTAAAAAATCAAATAACGCAAAAAGAGTTCCGTACAACCTATTTTTTTTTCTTTTTTTTTTTTTACTTATTTTGATTCTTTAAAAATGCTCCTGTGACTTGCATAGCAACTTTTAATTCTAGATTATAACATTTTACCTAACTACATTTTTAAGGAAAACTCTTTGTTGTGTGTTTTATTTCACGCTGAAGTGCGATGGTGACATTGTGACGCTCTCTCGATGATAAGCTTTGCCGAAGTGCGATGGTGGTTATGCTGAAGTGTTAACCTTAAATGAAAAAAAGAAGCTTTAAGACCCTATACTTAACGTGTAACTGACCACATCCCAACATGTATTAGTTTGAGTATTATATACAAACACAATTTATTGGTGTGTGTTGTGCTCCGCAGCGGCTGTGACGTAAAGCAAATACCAATCCATCAATTGTGTATTCATTGATTATGGTCAGTATGCAAAGTTACCACTAAGATATTACCAGTTTGCTGTGACCGAATTTTATCAACCAACAAACACGAAAATTTTCAGAAATAAACTTGCAAATTCGATTGCAGTGAAGACCTTTTTGACTAATTATACACGTACGACGTCCTTCCTTCTTGTTGTTATGATAATATTACGCAATTTTATTTAAACTGTAGACAGAAAGCTATTTGTGGATAGAAAACTGTATGTTTTAATTCCCTTAGAAGAAATAGACAATGCGAAACCCACGCAAACTCATTTACTTCATGCAGTTTTTAATAATTTAAAACCGATTATTGTCAAAATAATTTAAATAAATTCGAAGATTCGAAAGAAAACCAAGCACTATATTATTAGTGTCATTCTATCAATCAGACATTCTGCTGTGAATGTCTTGGACTGCAGATGCTTGAAGATTGATTGATGCTTCAAACATATCGGGCACATTAATTAGGTCCATACTGTATATATCCTTCTGCTTCTGAAAAAAGGCTCCTAATGCATTAGGTCCAAAAATAGCTATAGCTATATAAGGGGACGACCATTTGATATTCTGGGGTGGGGGCAGGAGGATTTTGAAAATAAATAACTCATCCTTGATAATCACAAAAATAAATGGTTTGTTCTGTGGCAGTTTGAAAATAAATTACCTGACTTGCAATGTATTGAAAATAAATATCTCAGTAGGTCTAATCGAAAGTATGAGATGGTACCAGATTCTTCATAAATGCCTTTTTTTCCCAAAAAAAATCGGGAAACACTTCCCATTTTTTTTAAATAATAAAAGTATAAATATTATTTAAATATACTTGAAATGTCTGAAAATTGTTTTCATTTAACTTGAGGTATATTGTCTCTCTCAGGAAACCTTACCTCACTTTTATTATAACAGGGCCGTAACTACATTGAGGCAAGTGCCTCATGTAGGAATTTTCAAAACCAAACGCTTGTCTCCATATCAAATTGTGTTCACGGCGAGTGCCTTACAATAAGCAAGTTCTGTTTTCCCTCAGACGTAGCCCTGATTTTTCGGGATCAATGTTTCTTAATATTTATTTGTCTTTTGTTCATTGATTGCCCTTCTGTATTCTGTTAGTGTTGCATTCCTTTTGTAATCTAGTAATTTTGTTATGAACTTGATTATGAGTTTTAAAAAAAAAACAGCAGCCACACACTTAACTATTTGAATTCCATTTTTGCTTTATCATGCACATTGGTCTTTTGATGTTGTCCCTAGAAACTTAAGTCTTACACTAAATTTATACATATTTCTTTAAGACCAAAATATTGTCAAAAAATTATTAAAACAAAACTTGCTCTTTCTGATTAAGTAAGGTTCTTCGGAACACCCAGAAAGCATGATTTTGCATCATTTGTTCTATAGTTTCTTGGGTCTTCAGTGGCTCCAAAACCCTTCAAAAAAATATGTTTGCCAATACTTTTAAAAGAGGCTAGTTACAACCAAACTTTAATAGTATGTATGTATGCAATGCATGTATATGCAGTTGGGAATATAAAAGATTCATTTTAGCAGAGGATGATGATCAATTCTGATTAAATGGCACATACTGACTTGACTATACATGTATAATTTATAATAAACAAATCATTGAAAATTATATGTTTTCGAATATCATAAATATAGTTGTGAAAATAAATAATCAGTCCCTTGCTTTAATGAAAATGAAAAATCTTGCTTCAATAGTGCAGAAAATGAATAACCTGTCCTCTTAATTTACAAAAATAAATAACCCATCAAAAACAAATCCCCCCCCCCCCCCCCCCGAATATCAAATGGTCGTCCCCTAACTAATAATATTTTGTTATCAAATGAAAGCTGAAAGAGTAATCATTTTATTTTAATTATGAAAAAAGGCACGAAATTTTAAAAGGAGAGTGTCACCGTTTCTCAGATCTGAAGTACCTGTTTTGGGTATTTACTAAGTTGGGTGTAAAATACGCTCTGGCAAACTCATTTACTTCATGCAGTTTTTAATAATTTAAAACCGATTATTGTCAAAATAATTTAAATAAATTATGAAAGTATGAGATGGTACCAGATTCTTCATAAATGCATTTTTTTCCCCCAAAAAAATCGGGAAACACTTCCCAATTTTTTTAAATAATAAAAGTATAAATACTATTTAAATATACTTGAAATGTCTGAAAATTGTTTTTATTTAACTTGAGGTATATTGTCTGTCCTCTTAGTTTACAAAAATAAATAACCCATCAAAAACAAATCCTCCTGGACCCCCCCCCCCCCCGAATATAAAATTGGCGTCCCCTAACGAACGATATTATAAGGTCTCAGAGATTTGACGAATATATTTGATGCGTTTACGAAATCAATTAGCCCCTTTGACTTGAAAGTAGTACAATACAAAATAGTTCCTACACATTGGGGAAACTAACAACATATGCAGTAATACTATATTTTGTTATCAAATGAAAGCTGAAAGAGTAATCATTTTATTTTAATTATGAAAAAAGGCACGAAATTTTAAAAGGAGAGTGTCACCGTTTCTCAGATCTGAAGTACCTGTTTTGGGTATTTACTAAGTTGGGTGTAAAGTACGCTCTTGTATGCAATTAAAGGTATATTGGTTTTTTTTCAGCACAATACAAACTAAGGTAGTGCTTGAATTGAAATGATTGTTATTTTATTTGAACTTAAGTGGGTACAGAACACCTAAGGGAGTAAACTCTTAAAAACCAGCTGAGTGTTTTAATCACATACTGTTAGTTTAGAGAAATCACGCTTTTCAACGACCAAAATTAGTGTTTGTCAAACTGCTATATAGCCAACTAATTTATTCACTATTTATTTAAGATATTTTTGATATATAGCTCATCAACGGTTTCGGTACTTATACATCTTTGGATTTCAAATGTTTGGCTTAGAGCGTTCCTGATGAAGGTAAATCCAGAAAAGCGCTTCGGACGCAATAAATTATTAAACGTGTTGTTTTCAATTTTTATTCCTGTAAATTGAGCGGTTCAAATTTCTAGAAATTTTCATGTTTTAGTTAATCAAGTCAATGTTCATCTTTTGTCAAAACTTTATGAAAATTAAACGAGTCAAATCTATTTAAGTCAAAGCATTTGGTATCTCCTTAAGACAAAAGAGCAATGAATGCTTGAAATTAAGAATTTAACATAGAAAACAATAAGGCCATTTCTCTGATGGAAACCATGTATATACTTCTAAATAATTATTGTCTTTGGTTTACGGTTGGATTCTTTCTAAATTCTGTCGACGTTTACTCATTTACTCTTTAGAATGAAATTCAAAACAGTGTGGCTGTGGCCATTGATTGACACATTAAATTCATCCATTGACTGGGATAATTTACGTGAACGTTTGTCTGTAACGACCACTGTTCACGACGTACCTACGATAGACATTTAAACTGTGGGGTCACCAAAGGTTTCTTAATTATAAAATAATTCGAAAAATTAATCAGGAATAACCTTTATGTTTTGACTTATATAATTGATATAAATCAAAACATCGTGTTATTTCTGATTAATTTATCGAATTACTTTATTAAGGTGTTGAGAACCTTTGGTGACCCCATAGTTTAAATGTCTTTAAAAAGTACATAGTGAGCAGTGGTCGTTACATACAAACGTTCACCTAAATTGTCCCAGTCAATGGATGAATTTAATGTGTCAATCAATGGCCACAGCCACACTGTTTTGAATTTCATTCTATATTATATATAAACAAGAGTGAGTGAAGTAAAACACGACTCATAGAACACAACGTAAAGTAAAAGTTTCAATCAAATAGAATCAGCGGTTGCTTTTTTTCAACTGACAATGTAATTAAGTTGTAAATTTCTCATTAATTAAACTATTTCTCCCAGATACTATCAAATTGAAATATCAGAACTGTCAGTACGTAGGATGTAAATATTAAAATCAGTTTTTTTTTTGTATCTCCCGATACATTAATTACATCGTGAAAAGCCTAAAGGTATTTGTTGTTTACCATTATCTTGCAGAATGATCTGTCAGGAAGTGACGCGATGGGATTTATCTCTGCTGCTTATTTAGCAGCAGTGACAAGTAAAACGCACATGTACAATGATATAAATATTTTAAAATTGAGATAAATATAATTGCAACCCGCCAGCGACGAATACGTACGTCTTACTCTTAAATACTACATCAATAAATGTTTTGCATCTCAAAATGTCCTATAGCATAGCATATGACATTGGTCAACAGTTTAATCGGAAAAGAACGTATTATAATTGATTGAAAGGTTTTATGACGAAAATGTGCATTTACCAGTTATGAAAAAATCTATTTTATTTGAAATATATTCCAATGCTTTGATTTTTCTGATACTAAATGGTATTTTACAGTCATTTATAAAGGGATGAATTTTTGTTTACTGTCTTTACTTTCGCGGTTATATTGGCATTTGAATGCTGTCACTGACGCATAAATTTGGGAACTAAGGACATTTTATATCGTAAAATCTAAAAATTTACAAAAACGTATTCCATGCTACTTCTTATATAAATTAGCCACAAGATTTTGAATAAGACTAACTGATTTGACCACTTTCGATTTCACTGCGGTAGACGGATGATAATAATAACGAAACTGTTTGATGTCGTACGTGTTTTGCTTCCATTATATTCTATTCTCGTCCGAGATATGAACTAAATAAACACACACACATACAAAAACACAAACATATACAATTGTGTATATTACCTTAAATCTTATTAGAAAAAAAATAATTTGACAAAGATGTATCGGTATAATGAAAACAAAATAGACAATACAAATTGATAAAGACAACGTTTAGATATTGAGATTATGCTAGCCTTTTCTGGAAGGAATTGTATACACGCACGTATAGTTGTGTTAAGATATAACGCACCAATTATTCGAGCGTATTCAAGATGAGAATAAGTTAACAAATACTCATTGATCGAGTCTAAAACCAATAAATTTTGAGAAGCGAGCGTTAACACAGAAATGAAATGAACGAGTAAAAGGTCAAGGTTCTGCTTTACGACGTACTTATCTGAAGTGTTGGTAGACTGCGACTTTATCTGTCTTTCGGAGTCTTCGCCATTTTTTTTTATTGTATTCTTGTATCTACTTTTGATGCAAGTCAATAGTTAGACATTATACACACTAATATAATTAAATCTCACCTGAATCATTTTAAAAAATAATAAAAGTAACTTCATAGTAACCGTGAGTTCCCCAACTTTCTTTATATAAATGAAGCTATAATGAAATATCGAAGAATCCAAGATAATTCATAACGTTTGTAAAAGGTAACACTTCGTTACAACTGTGATGTTTTGATTTCAAGATTAACACATGTTCCGGTATAAAAATATGAACAAGGCTTTTTTTTTAAATGCTAGAAGATCTCTGTTATGATTTTATAGCATTATAACATATTCCAGGATTTAGTTTTTAGTTGAAATGATACAATTTTCGAGATGTAAAAAAAAAGTTAATTATGTTATGTAAATATTCAAACCATGACCTATAAGCAAGCAAGCAAATTATCTCTAGTCGCCTGCAACAAAACATCAGCGGAAATTGTAATTGTCGTTTAAGGTGGTACCTAACACTACAGGGAGATAACTCTGTAAAGTCAGCTAAACGTTTTAATTACGTTGTGTTGTAAAGGGAATATTTAAGCTTCTCAATGATCAAAATTGGTGTTTGTCAAATTGCTATATAACCAGTGTAATTTTTCTGACAAAACGGTTGGTTCAAATTTTTAAAAAATTTTAAATTTTGTTAAAGTGTCAAAGTAAATACTTTGACAAAATTTGATGAAAATTAAACGAGCCAAATTAATTTTAGTGAAAGTGTTGGGTACCACCTTAAGCGATATCATATCCATCTTGAGACGTTGTAACTAAATTAATGTACTCGTCGTTTCAGTGATTTCTATCTTGAGATCTTCGTAACTAATTTATATACTAGTCGTTTCCGCTCTATGTTAATATGTTATGCATAGTCGCTTTTGCTTAGTCCACCTTCAATAGTTATCAAAGGTACCAGGATTATAATTTAGTACGCCAGTGTATAATAGAAAAGTATGAGAAGACCACAAGACAAATGTTTACGGATAATTATAGAGGTTAAGACCTTGTGCCATTTAAAGATATACACGAGCTGTAAATCGGCTAATATCATCCGTGCAAAAACCAATTAAATCTCAGATTGTGTTGTAAATGTCTTCTCGATCACTACAAACTTCTTCTTTTCTCTGTTAGATCAAAACTTTATCATATGATTTTATTTTGAATCAATGTTCATAAAGCAGGATTCGTTTAGTCATTTTAAAACTGATTGTGTCATAAAAATATTATCTCTAATCAGATTAAGTTTTCTTTACAAATATACGGCAATACAAATAAATCTAACAAACTATATAGAAATGGTGTGTATACAATTACTGAAGCCATAAGGATTTATTCAAGAAAGATCAAAGGAATTTGATGTATTTAGCGTGATTCTTTGAGTACTTGTTGATTACTAATTGGGATTGACCTTTTATCAATAAAATACGAGAACTTGTCAATGAAAAATTACAGTTACTTATATTTCTTCATTGTGTAAGTTTTAGATATAGCCGTCTCATGGGGATGTTTACCGTTCTTTACACCTACTGAACATAAAACTTGAGGCAACCAAGAGCTTGTAATCGCTGACTGAGTCAATATCTTGATATCTGCTTTTTCAGGGTTGTTGTCTAATTCATTCTAACATTCTGTGTACTGGTTGGTTCCGTCTATCTACGTTTATAAATCAGTCGCATACATATGAATATTTCCAAAGACTTTAGTTTATCTTTATGTCAGTAGCACCATCATTCACCTTTTTTGTATTATAAACTATTAGAACTCATACATCTGGTTGGAAACAGAACAGAATTATTCATAGAGGTAATTTACAAACTTTGAAAAATAATAATGCCCCTATATTGAAGATGCATATACCATATATTGTTTTTAGATTGGGGAATACTTGTTTAGTACATGAAATTGAGAGTTATCACCCTCATTTTGGAATTGATTTCGACGGTTGCCGTGAAATGCAGTTTTACCCGCGACAGCATAAGTTATTCAATATAACAGTGTTACTTGACTTGTCTGTTTTTAAATTGTTGTCTATAGTGCATCCGTTAATGCAAGATCGTCAATAACAAAGTATGTAAATCAATTTAAACAACCTTATTTTTCAATAAAAGTCATTTATTCTGCAATCAGCCAACTAATGTACTAATAACACATATACAAATGGTTTTATTTGTACTCGTTACGCCGCTATCACGTTGACAAAGCGGTAAATATTTATTAAGAATCACTGATGTTTTGACGTTTTACACTACATGCATGAATAATAATAATAACTTCAAGACTCAAAGCTGATGAACTTGATTACCGTCCAACTTCATAGTCTTTTACAGCCAAAGACATCCTTGTAGACGAACATATATATGCAAAATGTACCAGCCTTCAATAAACATTAAACATACAGTGACTACAACCATGTATCATATTTAAACAAAATTATCAAGCGAACGGGCAGAGTATAACAAGAAATTATCATATATTTTTTTATGGATACTAAAGAACGTTGAAAGTCCTTTATTAATATTAACATTCAAACATTCTATAATACACAGTTGGCCCATTTACTTTCAAGAAACAACAAAGGAACGAACAAGATTTAGTGGTTTAAAGCCTACACATATGTTTTTTTTCCTAATATGCGTTTTGTGTAAGTAATGTTATTCCGCAGGGATAGTTTGTCAATTATATTTTCTGTAAATCATTCGTTTTGTAGCTTCAATCTTTATCGATAACAATTTTAATAAGCGTTTGCCGCTAACTGTAAATAGGCTGATTTAATTCCGTAGCCAGAATAATTTCAAATTGTAAATTGCCTCCCTCTTCACACGACATTTCACATTATGTCACTTTTCTAGACAAGAAAAAGAGAAAAACAAACTAATGGACTTTTTACAGTGAATTGATAATTAAATGCTTGCTGGTGATGTTGACCGTTTGGATTTAAGATGAAATCACCATGCTTAAAATGGAATATTTATTTTAACATGTTAACTGAAAACAAATAGATCTAAACCAACACGTTTCTACAACTTTTTGACAACCTGTACATCACATCTACCAAGAAAGTTAGTTCGACCATAATGGAGTATTCAATACGTTTTACTTCGGTGAAATTTTAAAAAATCAAGAATTTAAATTGATACATTTAGTCGGAAGAGCATTTATTTTAGTTAAACAATATAAACAAAAAATATTGATAGGTCATGGAGCTTCTTTTCGAGATATTTGATTTATAGAATAATGCTGGTAAAGTCTGACTCGGACTTCTACCTTATACTTGCATTGGTATTATTTTGGTCTTAGATGAAATGAAAAAAATCAAGAATCTGATTAAATTTTGGCAAATGACCTTTAAATGATCTATTTAGTTTTATATACAAAGATAAATGGGTGTAATGGGGCAAAATATCTTACCATGTATCGTATGGTAAAAAAACCCAAGGATTCCGAACATCTAACACAAATTCCAAAACCTTACCTAGTAAGTTTATCCTTAAGTTAATCGTATCTTTGCTGGGTAAACCCAAAAGCATAGTGGTATACCTCAATCCTTTTAACGCCTCCAGCAAATTTAACCTTAATTAGATTGGCTATTGTTTTAAGATCCTTTTTGTTCATATAGGTCCTAGCATTGCAGCGTTAATGGTTACGCATCCCTGGCTTTCAAATGCTTTTAATGTTTAAGAGTTTAAGATGAAGGCAAATCTAGAAAAATTGTGTAATTCATTTTCAAATTCTTTTAGTTCTATTTAATATCGAAATAATGATGAAAAGATTCCAAAGTAAAAGACATTTTGTCAGTTGTTATGGTTATGAATTAAATGCAAGCAGTATGTAGACATCAGGCAAACATATACTATTCAATACTATTGAAAAATAGACACTACTGATATATGACAAACCATAAGGTTTTGTAGCCACCCGAATTATGTCATTTGAAAGTTTTTATTAACTTTTGGAATTACATTTTGATTTGAAAACTTTGTTATAGTAACTAATTTGAATACAAATTGTATATAATTGTGACAGTTTAGTAAGCGCCTGATATATTATACATCGGACACTGTTTATTATTGAAGACTGAATGTTGCCTTTTATATGTTATTTATTCAGGTTTCATGTTTTTGTGTATCTGTACTATCGAATTGCACGTGTTTACCCCTCATTTCCCTATTTCATGCATTTTATAAGATGATTTCCAAAGCTATTTTTCCAGAGTTTAAATTATCATGTGTTGTATACTTCAACGATAGAATAACGAAAATGACTTATTTGTGATCACACGTACATTGTATACTATTGTTGGCAATGTTGTAAGAAACTAAAACGGGAGAAAATAGATCATTACACGGTTGTTTTATTTCGATAATTCAGTAACAACAAATAGTGTTTATTATAAAATATCAAATGAAAGTACGAATAAATATTTAGGTAAAATTAAGTAAAATAACATGACTCTAGAAGGATTGTGTTATCTATATAATATCTTCTCTTGAGATCAGATACGTCATCGAGTAAATAGAAGAGGACACTTATGATTGGCATACGAATTACAAATTTCGTGACCAGACTGTAAAACTAGACAAATGTAAATCTGCAAACTTCTGTCAACATAAGGTTTTATACATATTATAACGTTCGTTTGTTATATCTCGTGTTTAAAATGTCCTTGCATAATGTAGCAAAATTCCACGTGTACTTATTAATCGCATTTTTTAGATTTTTTTCCGGCTACTTTTAGAGAGCACGTAAACATAGTCTGACAAAAAAAGTCGTTTTTAACTATCTATATTATTACTGAAACCTAAATATGTGAGTCAAGATTCGAAGTTTCATATTAGATATTTAAAGCATGCATTTCAATATTCCAAATTTGTCAATAAAATAACAAATTTCAACTCTCAGATAATGGATTTTTCTTTACTAGATTTGATTAACATGTATATCCCATAGATGTGTTTTATACTACGCAAACATTAAGTTCAATAACATTTGTTATTTTCGTAACCAAACAGACCATTTATCATTTATATGTCTTAATTCACTTGACTGAGCTGAGACATTAATTACAATATTCCATAGTTTGGATTTTTTTTCTTGAGAGAACACATTCAACCCAATTAAATGATATTTATTTTGTGAAACATACGTTAATGAAGAAAATCAACATGAAATTAATTATATCTCAAAAAGTTATATAACCACTAAGCTGAACTGAATACAATCGTGTGCGTAAATCCCGGCGAGATTGTAGCAGCATAGTTCATTTAATTAGGATTCATTCGGATAAACTTGAATCGCAATTATCTGTCCACTGATATAGGCATCCTTGACAAATTAAGTTAATGTGTTTAGTATGAACGTGATTTTACTTTCTATGTGTAGAGCAAACATCGCGTTTACTTGAATTAACGCTGCTTTTACATTTTGCGTCCATTTAGAAAATGTTGCTTGGTATGCATTCGTCTAAGTTGTAGTAGTCTTTATCATGCAATATGACAAACAAGAAATTTAGTGATGCATGTAAGTGTTTAAAGGATCTAGCACTCTAGTACTTCATTTTATTTGAATAATAGCTTATTTTAAATTTTGCGTCTATTAAAATATATTATTATAGCTTAGTTTGAATTCGACATTTTTCTGTGGTAGTTTTCATCATGCAATATGGCATAAATGAAACTAATTGCAGCATGTCTCAAACAGTCTAGTTCATGTTCTGATTGACAGGCACAAAGCACCGAAATAATAACACTTGCAGATTCTGAAATCTAGTTCAAAGCCAATAAAAACTAATGAATAAATGATGTTCTCTAAGAATAAAGCATGTTAATATGTTTCCCATTTGGCCTTTCTGTTTGACTTTCATTTTCGTTTTTTTTTTATATTTCTTGTGGTGGATGGTGACACTCGAATTCTCCGAACCCCATTTAGAAACACTTTCCAACAACAGCACAAACCTGTTATTCAAACGTCTTTTGAAATGCATTGGAGACAATGATGAATTCAAATTCATTAATAAGTTAATGCATTTTGTATCAGTTTCCGTATTTTATTTAAAGAAGTAAAGAGAAGGCTATAGATATATTAAATTACATATAATAAAATTACACTAAATCAGACTTTCGTTGTCGAAACTATACCCCGTGAAACGGTTAATATCGGATAACATGCATAGGTTTTCATGTTGTTTTATAATTATTGCATTGAAATTCTATTATTCTGAACAACAAACCAAACAAATGCAGAAAACTAATATTAACGAAATGGAAATTAAATGGCATGAAAGTTACATTTCAGTTATAAAAATAATCCTAAACCGTTGTACTCTAAATTCTGTCAAGTTGGCAGTACTGGTGATTGATAGCAGTTATAAACTGATTTAATCTATAATTGAATTTAGGTAATATTTCTATATAAATTTGATTAATCCTAGTGTAACGTTCATATTCAAACGTGCATCATGTGAATATATATAATCGAATTCAATTTCATAAACAGACTGAAACAAGCATCTATAACAATTCGAATGGTAGTTTCTACAAAATAAATATGTATCCTATATATAAATGAAGTTCATGTTTAGGAATAAGATATGTTTGTTTTCGTCCTGAATGTGCATGCATAATTTGCCACTGAACACTAAAGTTGAAACGTCTGTCTTTTTTTCAAAACACTATCCTATTAAATGCAAATCTAAATTTTCGACCTTTATCCAAGTAAATTTGCTGCAGAACCTTCCTCCTAGTATTTTATATTTCTATTAAATGTTCAGTGGCAAACAAAATGCATACTAAGGGCGAGAAAATATTAATGCAATATGAATATGAAGCCTGCTATGTAGTAGTCTGTTACGCTAAGTCGGACTTTATTGTGCTAGTTCAGACGAAAACAGTTCGCAGGAAAACTTATCACCTTATTTCGACTCATTTTTCTGACTATGAGCAGATCAGTCTTTAGTCATACTCCTAAATGCCTCGTGCTCAATGGAAACGACTTTGGCCTGGTTGGGGATTATCTACACGACTTTCCGCACGTGAGGCAAGCGCGCTACTTCTAGACCATACTTAGAAATATTTATATTGGAACAATCAACCGATCGAACAAACGTTTAAATTAAATCAACTATATTAAACTGACAGCATACCATATCATAAAACTAATTTATTGTCAAGCATTCCATATTTGTCTTGTAATCATTCAAATATAGGATTTTTTTGTTGTTGTGAAGAGATGATCGATTCTTTAATTGAGATATCCGTGTTTCACAGATAGTCTCAGACATAAGCGTAGTTCTCATTCCTTAGTATGCCAGAGATCATTTCGAATGTGAAGTATATTTTTACATAAAGCCATAATAAAGGTCGGTTCAGCCTAAAATTGATCATTTATTTTCGCAGGTCGTCAGCCTCTGTTTTCATCGATAAAAATCATTTTAGGCGCTTTGTTCCCTTGGAATCTTAATATTTCTGTACACGCATTTTTCGGTTTAAACCTAGAAAAACTATAGTAATACAATTTTGCAGAATTTTTTGATATTTGACTTAACTAATTTTCACACATTCAGTACAGTTATAATTGTAAAAAAAATGTTGGTTGAAAGTCAACATGGCGGCTAACCAACATTATACGGATAAATTCATTTAAATTCATTCAACAACGGCATTACATACTACTAACTCTAAAGGAGAGGTTAAAACATACAATAGGAACATTCAAACTCATTAGTCGAAAATAAACTGACTACGCCATAAACAATAAAGAACCAACAGGCAGACAATTATTATTGCACACAAAACACAATATAGAAAACTAAAGACGGAGCAACACGAATCCCACCAAAAACTGGGCATAATATCAGATGCTCTGGAAGGGTAAGAAATCCTGCTCCACATGTATCACCCATCGTGTTGTTTATGTAAATACAAAACCTTGAATGAATAATTCGGCAGATAATGACGAAACATCAGCTGTGGATGAGACGGTCTGAAATCCACGTAAAGTACGACTTGAAATGTCGGATGAAATGAAAATTTGTTCATTTATTGTTGAGAAACTGATTTCGTTTTCATAAAGATAATGATTAAACTTCAACGTTCATCATATTTTGATTGCTTACACCAAATTTTGTACATTCCATTACGTGTTGAAATACTTCAAGTAACATTTATTACAAAAGGGTATTATATCATGTGGGAACAGACGAAAAATAATTGTTCTGACAGACTTGATTTCCAATAGACGATAGGATCAAATATCTTCAGACAAATATCAACAGTAATGATACTAATCTATAGGAAGAGAAATCATACAAATATTACCATGTAATAGAAAAAAAACAATGGCATACAGTAACAAATTCATCTATCCCAAAGCAAATTTAACACAAATGTCAAACACGCATCGACGTTATTATTCGTTTAAATTCATCGTTTATAGTCTTTATTTATTATCAATTATCCATCATGGATATTTCATAAACATGCATAGGAATCTAATGTTTAGTGGTTGTTGTCTGTTTATTATACCCCCGCTTTAAAAAAGGGGGGGTATACTGTTTTACCTCTGTCTGTCCGTCAGTCCGTCCGTCCGTCAGTCCGTCAGTCCGTCCGTCAGTCAGTCCGTCCCATGAAACTTTCGTCACATTTTTCTCAGGAACTACACATCCACCCTTTCTGTAATTTGGTATCAACATTTATATATGTTAGCCATACCGTGTGATGCGTTTTCAGATTCATCACTTGACAACTTCCTGTTTACCGAACACTTGTATGATTTTACACATAATAGCCAAGTTGAAAATTTTCGTCACATTTTTCTCCGGAACTACACATCCACCCTTTCTGTAATTTGGTATCAACATTTATATATGATAGCCATACCGTGTGATGCGTTTTCAGATTCATCACTTGACAACTTCCTGTTTACCGAACACTTGTATGATTTTACACATGATAGCCAAGTTGAAAATTTTCGTCACATTTTTCTCAGCAACTACAATACAAGGATTTCTGAAATTTGGTTTCAGGATTTATATAAGTCAGCTATACCGTGTGATGCGTTTTCAGATTCATCACTCGACAACTTCCTGTTTACCGAACACTTGTATGATTTTACACATGATAGCCAAGTTAAAAATTTTCGTCACATTTTTCTCAGGAACTACAATACAAGGATTTCTGAAATTTGGTTTCAGGATTTATATAAGTCAGCTATACCGTGTGATGCGTTTTCAGATTCATCACTTGACAACTTCCTGTTTACCGAACACTTGCATATTTTTACACTATTAATATTATCCACTTGCGGCGGGGGTATCATCAGTGAGCAGTAGCTCGCAGTTTCACTTGTGTTGTTCATAAGTGTTTCTCGTTTTTATATAAATTAGACCGTTGGTTTTCCCGTTCGATTGGTTTTACACTATAATTTTTTTGGGGCCTTTTATAGCTTGCTGTTCGGTGTGAGCCAATGCTCCGTGTTGAAGGCCATACTTTAACCTTTAATGGTTTACTTTTATAAATTGTTACTTGGATGGAGAGTTGTCGCGTTGGCACTCACACCACATCTTCCTATGTCTATAGATTTATATAATTTTCATTCCCTTGTTATGTGTCAAGATTTGGTTATCATGGTAACACGTATTACTGGTACATTAATTTAAATTTCATTGAAGTTTATAACTTCACTTAGTCCAGTTTGATATTTACTAAAATACTCCCTAAAACACGATTTTTCAGCGGATTTAAAAATATTGTATTTTTTTTATATTATAATGATTAAGCCAAAAGTTGAGATTGGAATACTTATAAACAACTTGTCTCTCCCAGCATTCATTCGTGTAGGTGCCTAAAACCGGCATCTTAGTTTCGAATATTTACGATCACCGTAAAATTTGTTCACCATTTGTCTAGACCCATTACCACAGAATTTATCCACTTCTTGTCTAAACCCAGCACAGCATAATCTATTCAACATGTTTTGTTGAGTTTAATGATTAACTTGTCTAGACCATAAGCGCTGAATTTATACACCATTTGTCAAAACCTATCACCACCAAGTCGCTAGTCTTATTTTTTGTTATAACAACTACATGTATGGTATAGTGATATACTTGTAACAGCATATATTAAAATCAGTTGGAATAAGTATGGTTATTTGAAAATTCATCTGGCAAATATTTTCGTTTATGTAAATTTTATGAAGTTATGAAGTAGATTAAATAAAAAAATTTTAGAAAATGATTTTTATTTTCCAGATATTATGCTATTGTACACCCATTATCCGCCATGAAGGTTAACAGCAAGTCAAGAACAAAGAAAATTATTGCAGTTACATGGGTCATTCCAATATGTGTGGCATCACCTTATCTTTATTGTAAAAATTATGTATTTACAATTTCCAGTGATTATGGTATGATTTCCCGCCAGATATGCTCAGATAGGTTTGACGAATTAGACGGCAACACGGGAACATTTAGGAGAGTTTTCTTTATTCTTTTATTCGTCATTATGTATTTCTTACCCATGATGATAATAATTGGAACTTGTACAAAAATAGCCATGTGCTTGCTTCGACCTATTGTGATTGAGAATACCCATCTTCGAAGACGTGATTCTAAACGGAGAAACGAAGTAAATAAACGCAAGGTGAGATATTATTAAAAACATGTACTGTTTATAATGAGTTCAAATTGTACAATCATGACGTTATAAACGACAAAACAATATGTGGAATTAAATATTTTAAGAACTAAAAGTTGCTTCCTCGTTTGAACAATTTATTCCTTGATATATAATGTAAACATGTTTAACTGCATCCTTAAAGCGTATAGTTAGAGTTGTCAGATTATAAAAACTCGTCCACTCAGACCTTTGAGACTGCTATAAGATGGTCATTAAGTGAATTATTTTATTGCTTAAGTCTGCAATTCACCTCCTTCACTGTTCTTTAATAAGTTCAATGTTTTTTGTTAGAAGGTTTACAGCACTTTTACATATAAACCCAAAGAATACATCAACAAATTAATATAGGCAGATCATAACATGCGAGACAAATCTAGAATACAAATAAGGAACACGTTTAACTAAACCAGATTAGCAATATGAACTCTCATCCACACCGGAAATGATTTGAGCAGTTCTGAAAGGGTAAAACATCCTTGCGCCTTTAATAAACCAGAATCCCCTTTCGTCCCTCTTTTATAACAATGCTTTATTTGTATGTTTTAGAGATGTGGCAATATGTGTATTGTCTAATAACGAGATCACACTTCAGGTTCATTAGGTTAAACAAAGTCAATCTACGAAGTAACAAACAATGCTTCCTTAGCATTACGAAACAAATAATATTATTCAGTGCTATTTGAAAAAAATGAAACATTTCAAATATATTTTTGATTGAAAAAGAGATCACCCATAGGTGAGAAATAATTAAAATTGTTAAACAAAATTATCTTTGTAAAATAATGCCGCAAACAGGAGATCAGTGTTTATGTTTATTATTACAATGTTATGTATTTTTAAACTGTTTTGAAGCACCAAAGATAATATATACTCTTTACTGTTACTCTTTAAATTTTTGGGAAACAAAAAAATAAATCTAGGTCTTTATAATTTTTTTTATAGGATATACTAGTATTTATCGCTTCCTAAAATCGTACAGGACTATCCGTGCTTACTGTTACAATTGCACATAAACAGAAATCAACGTTTTTGGAAAGCAAGTGTAGGTGTGTCATTTTTGAAAGCTTAAGAATTATTTATGAAAGAAAGCAATATATTCCAATATAAGCATTCCGTGAAGTACGTACAAATTAATTGTCTCAGCGACAATAATAAGAAACAATTGTATTTTATTCGGCTCGTGAGTAAACATTGGTTTGATTGAATTGTCATTCTTCGCTGTCAACGCTATTCACTTTTCCATATATCTACAAGTTATGTATTTACGATAACAATTTTCTCGATCGTATGAGTCAAGTACTATTGAGGTGGACGTTTAAGTAGGGATATTTGTCGCTGAGTGTTTAACTATGCTACATAAATGGTAGGCATAGAAGCCTGATCAATGTAAACTATTCAATGTATTTCTGATTTTGGACGTTTTAACCATGGCTTTACACATAGAAGTAGTCTGTTAAACTATTAAAAACAATTTTCAGAAAGCTAGTTATTTGGTGAGATAGTTATGCCTTATTGGCCTATATCTGTCGATGTATTACTACTACATTTCCTTTAATATCTGCCATTATGATAGCCAATAGTAGAGTGTGTATTGTGTAGCATCTTATAGTGAAATTTATAAACAAAACAAAAAAAGAAAGAAAAAAAAAAGGACCTTTCTACCACTGTTATAATCGTAGAAGGGTACTTTTTATAATCTTCTTTTGTTTTCGAAAATTTGATTAAACTTATTATAAGTGTTTTTTTTTTTTTTTTATTATTTATTTATTCAAAATATGATTTTTACTTTTTCAGAATATTATTTTTATTTATTCGAAGTATGATTTTCATTTATTCACAGTTGGGTTTTGATTACAGGTAGCAAGAATGGTTATTGTAGTGGCAGTAGCCTTTATCGTAGCTTGGTCGCCACAATATTTTGTTAGCATCATAAGTCAGCTTCAAGAATCAAGTTTCTTACGAGAGGAGCAGTTTCTTTTTACAATGCTGATGACACATCTGTTCGGATTCATCAACAGTTGCGTAAATCCATTCATTTACACGGCTATGAGTGAAAAGTTTAGAAAAAGTTTCCGGCGAACTCTTGGAAAAGTATTCTGCAACTACTATTGCAGACAGCGACTGTTTTATAGAGGAAGTATGTCACAAAGACGTTCAACAGCTATCACTACTCATGCGTCATCATTTACGGATCCCGAAGCAGAACCGTTGCGATCCGATTCCAAATTTCCTCGTTACAAACTTCAAGTTAAAGCTACACCTTCACGGAGTAGTAGTAGTGATGGAAATTCAAGTTGTCGATCGAACAGTCGATTGACTAAAAACGGAACAGGAAACTCAAAAGAAACATGCCTGTCATTACAATGTAACGGTGATGACAATATTGTAGCAAATCCTAAACAATGTCATGTCAGGTTCAAACCTAACCATATCGACATTCCAGATTCTGATTCTTTGTCCGGCATTAACACATTCTCGACAGATGACAATCCTACCATGTTACAAAAAGGCTCTAGGAAATCACCAATTACCACAAATGGATGTTCGTATCATGGTAAAGACTCTGTTGATTCATTTTCATGATTAAATCCATTTCATAACGTGTAATTGGTCCCTGGAATTAATCTGTGATAGGATATTCTGGACTGAAGACAGATTATTTAGAGTTAAAACATATCAAATTAATAATTTAACAGGAACATCCTTATTATTTATTTTGTGTAAAGATTGTTGTATTCAATCATAAAGTATTATTTATTAAAGCAGGGATGAGACATAGTTATATCCGCCTTTTAATATAATACCTTGTTGGTCTGACTTGTACAATATTAATATTCAGAATAAAAAAAAACATGTGAAAACTTTAAACAGTATTACCAAATACGGTACTGATTAGTTCAAGTCGCAGGGATGAAATAATAATAAATAAAAACCGTCTCTATTTAGCTATACCTTAATTCTTACTGCGCGTGCAAACTAATGTGTTATCTTAAGGTAGCACTACAGTCAGAATTTTCTGACTCCAACCAACAGTCTTTAATGATTAATTTCTCAAAAACTACTCAATGGATTTTTAAAATCTTTAGCTCATTATAGAGATGAAATATTAATTCTTCTTAATCTGTAAATAAATTAATTTTTGGTATGATAAATCTCAAATTATAGCTTCTTAATTGCCAAAAAAGTGGTCTTCCAACTCGGATGAAAATGACACAATCAGGTCAAATGGTAGTGAAAATTTGTTTTCATCGCTTTAATCAACCATATATATACACTATAAACACAAGAGTGCACACGCTGAAATGTCTCGCCTTCTATACTAACCATTGATATTATGTTGATAGTCCTAAGTATAAAGCTAAGCTTTAATACAACTGCCACATAAACTTAACATTAACCAAGATAACTAAACAAAGACCAATGAACCTTGAAAATGAGGTCAAGGTCAGATGAACCATGCCAGGCAGACATGTACAGCTAACAATGCTTCTATACAACATATATAGTTGACCTATAACTTATAGTTTAAGAAAAATAGACCAAAACACAAAAACTTAACACTGTGCAATGAACCGTGAAAATGAGGTCACAGTCAAATAAAACCTGCGCGACTGACATAAAGATCATAAAATATTTCCATACACCAAATATAGATGACCTATGGCATATAGAATTAGATAAAAAGACCTAAACTCAAAAACTTAACCTTGACCACTGAACCATGAAAATGAGGTCAAGGTCACATGACATCTGCCCGCTAGATAGGTGCACCTTACAATCATTCCATACAAGAAATATAGTAGACCTATTGCATATAGTATGAGAAAAACAGACCAAAACACAAAAAATTAACTATAACCACTGAACCATGAAAATGAAGTCAAGGTCAGATGACACCTGCCAGTTGGACATGTACACCTTACAGTCTTTCCATACACCGAATATACTAGCCCTATTGCTTGTAGTATCTGAGATATGGACTTGACCACCAAAACTTAACCTTGTTCACTGATCCATGAAATGAGGTCGAGGTCAAGTGAAAACTGTCTGACAGACATGAGGACCTTGCAAGGTACGCACATATCAAATATAGTTATCCTATTACTTATAATAAGAAAGAATTCAACATTACAAAAAATCTGAACTTTTTTTTCAAGTGGTCACTGAACCATGAAAATGAGGTCAAGGACATTGGACATGTGACTGACGGAAACTTCGTAACATGAGGCATCTATATACAAAGTATGAAGCATCCAGGTCTTCCACCTTCTAAAATATAAAGCTTTTAAGAAGTTAGCTAACACCGCCGCCGCCGCCGTAGCCGCCGCCGCCGGATCACTATCCCTATGTCGAGCTTTCTGCAACAAAAGTTGCAGGCTCGACAAAAACCGTGTCTTAGATTTTTTATATATGCCTCCAGTAAGAAGATATATTGATTTAACTGCTGGGTACCAAACCTCATTTCGCCTTTCATCTTTGGACAACTATAAATTCATTTAGAAACAAATTATCCAAAAACTGGGACACGGTATTGTATATATATTGTATATATTAATATAGACAAAACTCCGCCTCTCTCCAGACAGTCTAAGATAAGAGAATAATAGGAACGACCAGCTGCATATAAACAATTTTTAACATTATTATATTCACTATAAAGAATGATTTCATTTGTATTTTAAAAAGAAATATATTAAAAATTATTAAAATTGTGCGATAAAAGACATGTTCCAAAAAGATCAAGATCATGATCCCTTGCTGGAAATAGACTACCTCACATGATTCTTCAGTTTTATGGAATTTAAAAATTTCACATAAACTTAAAATTGGTTTAAGTGCCTGAAACTCCTAACAAAAGACAGATTCAGAGACATAGACTTCTTGTTTGTAGTAAGAACCTTAAATGTTTAAAGTTTGTCAGAGGCTTTCAAAGATACTTTCACACTCTTATCCTTATATATATAGTTTTGTTCATTTTAGTAAGATTTTTTTCCCTTTAGATTTTCTCCTTTTTAATAACTTTCCCTTTTCACTGTTTACTTCAAAATTATATAAATTACTTTTGTTGCAATACACATGATACAATGAGATACGACCACACTATTTTTCTTCTGGTCAGTGATTAACAGCTGGACACTGGCATCAACAGATGATTGACATATTAGCCCCTCCTAAATGCCTATATTTTTAGATTAATTACCATGTGCCTTTATTTACATAATTTCATTATCAATTTACTCCCTGTTGTGATATGATAATGATTTTTGGATTTTTACAAACTGTGCAGAATAATACTTATTTTAAAATTATGTGATAAAAAAAAATCTTAAAAAAAATCACTGTTAGACTGTAGTGCTACCTTAAAGAGATACAAGAACAGTCTTGTAATACATGATAAAAATGATGACATTTTGGTCTGTTCAGGATTCACACTCATGTACTAACAACATCAAAATTCAGTTCACCTTTTTAGCTTCACTTTTAAAACCAAGATGCAAATTCATTTTGAGAAATAAAACACACGCTTAAATATATCGGCTGCTTTTCTTATCATGATTGAACTCGTGTTGAAAGTATGTAAATGATGATTTAACATACAGTTAACAGTATCGATGCTCCATGTAAATAAGGGCAAGGTAAGAGAAACTACGGAACACAGACATGTATACCTTTTAAACGCAACATACGCCAAATATAATATGCGTAGTTGCTTAAAACATCTGAAAAACAGAAAAAAGTAAAATCACAAAAATACTAAACTCCGAGGAAAATCCATAACGAAAAGTCTCTTATCAAATGACAAATCAAAAGCACATCAAACGATTGGATACTTGTTATATTCCTAACCTGGTGCAGGCAATTTCTTGTGTAGAAAATGGTGGCTTGAACCTTGTTTTATAGCTAGTTAAACATCTCTCCTGTATGGCATCAAATTCCATTATATTGTCAGCGATGCGTTAACAAAACAAACAGACATAAAAGGTGAAAATGTCAAAAATAGGGGTAAAGCAGTCAACATTGTGTTCTAATCTTAACCACTAAAACAAAACAAATATGTATCAAAGAATCACAAAAAGGCATATAGATCAAGCGTATTAGCAAAAATTAAAGACATAACTACAAAAATTTACCATAGTACAACAACCGGATGTATAAGTACAGAGGCACGTCATATACACATCAAATAAACATAAAAAGTCATGCAGACAAATCACATAGCAAAAATGAAAGACAAGCATACAAACATGTTTGAGAGTAGCATAATACCGGGATGTATAGGTATAAGTATAGAAGTAACTCAAAAAAGGCATATAGACAAAGCACATTAGCAAAAACGAAAGACAAAACATACGAGAATATCGTTAACAATAACTTAATGACAGTATGTACAAGTACAAGTATCTTAATCACAATAAAAACAAACATAGTATATTTACAGAGAAGCTCAGAAAGGCATATGATAATTGAAACGTCACACAAGTAGAGTTAAAATAATAATTCTGCTGTTAAAAGTATGAAAAGAATACAGTCATTGCTCTTTTAGGCATATCCTCTGCAGGATGTAAATTATAAGTTTAAATTTACTTCTTGCCGCTTACTTAAATTTAAATTCATCATAGATACCAGGATTTAAATTTTGTATTTGCACCAGACGCGCTTTTCGTCTACAACTATGCTTAATGCGTATTTCTTCTAAGATAAGGAACGTCATATTGTTTAAAAGCAAAAGGGCATGTAGGCAAAGCATTAGCAATTATGAATGACCCCAATTCAAAACTTATAATAGAACAATAACAGAATAGCGGAATAATTAAGTACAGAGCCACGTCATATGTATCAAGGAAACAATAAATGTCACAAACACAAAGCAAAAATAAAAGATAATACAAACAACACAATGACGGGATGCATAAGTACAGAGCCACTAAAAATGGATATCAACCAAAACAGACCAAACAGTAACAGTAATATTAATGAAGACAAATAAACGAACACTATAATACGTATTAAGATGATAAACAACGTCAGTACACAGAATCAATACTTCAAAACCATTGTGAAATTTATTACTAAAAATCACTATTGACCAAACAACCATAAACCTGAGGTCAAAGTCAGACATGTACACATTACAACCAAAATATAGTTGACGTATTGCACAAGGTAATTTCTCTGACTTTTTATGACGACTTTAAACTAAATCTATTGGATGTTAGATGTGTACTGATTGATAATCTAGTCTTAGATGCATGAGTTTTTTTTATTACTTGTAAGTGGCTTTGAACTACCTGTCAGTAACTGCAAGTACTCTCAGATCTGCAACATGTCTAATTAATGTCTTTTTGAATTTAGGATATACAAGTACCCGACCACGTCCACTCTGTGTAATGTTTGTATTTAATCCATCTGATGAGTTTAGCCTTTTTCAACTGATGTTTATGTTCTTATGTTGTACTATTACACCACTGTCTCAGGTTGGGAGGAGGGTTAGGTTCCCGCTAGCATGTTTAACCCCACCACATTCTGTATGCATGTGCCTGTCCCAAGTCAGGAGCTTGTAATTTAGTGGTTTTCGTTTGATTATGTGTTACATATCTGTTTTTCGTTCATATTTTATATATAAATTAGACCGTTAGTTTTCTCGTTTGTTGCCTGTTCAAAATAATGAACGAAAAAAAAAATATGGTAATCAACAGCAGACACTGACATGTGCCAGACACATACAGAATGTTTGCCGAGACTTCAACAACTCTTTAACCTTGGACAACACAACTGAAACACAACATATACCTTGTGGAAGATGTTTCTTTTAGGCAAAGTTGAATAAATGTTTCTTTTATGATCTTTCTTTGACTTTACGCAAAAGTTTGTTTGTACTGTTTGTTACTATTTTTATTTTCATCATATTTCCGTTTTGAATTTTCACTTGGAGTTCGTTTTTTTTTTTTGTATTTCACTTTATTCTCACATATTCGTAATGACGCATATGAAGATAATATAACTACATTCACGTAATGTGGACTGTGATCGATAGTTGTTTCGTTAACAAACATAGTTTAAACCATTTGTTTTTATATCGAACGCAAACCATATATTCATAAAACAATTTCTTTTAAAATCCAACATTTGGTAATAAAAAATTATAAAAGTGAATAAAAGAAACCGTACAAGTACGTTGCGAAATCATATTACAATACAATGCAACAATATATCTTAAATGGTCACACGTTGTTTTTAAACTTAATTGTGCATAGGACGCATGCATATACATGGACCATCAAGTCAATGTATTTCGTCTTGTGCTTCATTATTAATGTTTACGGTGTTTTTGTTTGTTTTGTATAAACAATCTTTAATGAAATCTTTTATGTAATAGATGCTTGCTTTTCTTTATTTAAATTGAACGAAAGCAATTCTTTTTTCACTGTATGTTGATAATGCATGCAAATAGCATAAGTAATCTATGAATGTAAATGAAGGCAATAATAGTATATTAGTATATCGCTGTTCAAAGTCATAAATAGTGGTACCTTGTTCCTCTGATTATTTTGCATTTGTATTGAGTTTGAATGGTCAAGTTCCTCACTGAACCTTTCTATCGATGACATACTGTAGAAAGCTACATATTCATGCCTGATCTGAAAGGTTTTCTATATAGCATTTGGCTTCTCAAATCCTTGACACCCAGTGTTAACGGTGAAGATTTTTGCTAAAAACGTGTCGTCAATTTACCAGCCTTAATTAATTACCTCAGATTGATATGAGGAAGATAATATAAATGGACCAATTTTATGACAAATGACGGATTATACCCGATATATATATATATATGAAAATTGCAAAAGGATTAGTGATAAACCAGAGTCATTTCAGTCACATTATAATTAAGATTTACATTTTTATGGAAGCTACATGTATAAGGAAATTCATGAAACTGCACATACATCAAAATCAAATATCTTGAAATTGCCGCAGAAGTGAATTAGTTGCAAGCGAGGAAAATTATTGAGTGACATCTGCTGCGAATGTTGTCTCCCTTAACCATTAAAATATCAAGTTTTAGTCTCTGTCGTTCCACCAAATCTCTTTAAGTACCTTTTAAATACATGTAACCCGACATGTCAATGCAAATGAAAACGAAAAACGGCGACAAGAAAAACAGTCTTAACTAAATTAACAACACGAACTCAGTCAAGACCGAGGGTAAGCCTAGAGAATGCGAATAAGGAAACACGAATTTTGTTCTAAATATGACACCCGTTGTTTTGCTCACAATAAGAACAAATTTGGTGCTGTCATATTGTCATATAATCAATTTCGATTTTATGTATAAACGTCCACGGTTGATCTGGTGTCGTTTTGAGCAAACGCGTCATAGGACATTGTGACCGCTAAATATTCATGGAAAAGCATCAACTTGAAGTTCATATATACATTATTAAAATAAAATGGGATGAAAATTTCACCACTGTAAAAGTTATTGGAGGTAGACTTTTTCAACAAATTTTAGGCATTCCTATGGAAACAAACTGCGCCTCTCCTTGCCGATCTCTTTTTTTTCCATATGAGTCGCAGTTCCTTCAGACACTTGTCAAAACAAGAATATTAAAGAAGCCAGGAGTCGGTTTCACTAAAAAAAACTTTCGACTAAGATTGATTGTTAGTATACTGAATAGTTAATGACTAACAATCAATCTTAGTCGTAAGTTTTTTTGTGAAACCGATTCCAGATCTTTTAATTTCTCATTCAGATATAATGATTAACATATGTTCTTTCCATCAACAATCCAAATTTTTCTGATTTGGTTTCATTAATATATCTTCCAGAACTAGAAGTTTTTAAAAATATTGACAGACACGGCTTCATCTGCCTCATTTAAAACTTATAACCAGAATATATGACAAAGGAGACGATTTTAATTTTGTAATTACCAATTTCCACCACCTTAGTATCAATATACAAAATTCACTGCATTTGGGATATACATTTCCTAACTTATCACGTTTTCAAGAGCTTGCAACTGCTACTCAGAATTTTTAAACCTCACCAGTGTCAGAACAGAAAGTTGATGAACCAGGGTTATGTCTACACAAGTCCTTCAAAAGATACCAAGACCTTGTTGGTAAATATTTCGCATCAAGTTGTTAATCATTGTAATTACTTTCTTGTCAATGCAGATTATCACTTTTACAGTTTAGTTTATTTTGGTAATATCCATTTGACGTAGCTTGGTACACATACATCCCGTCATTTTGTAATGGTACTTTTTTGTATTCTTTTCCTTTGTTTATGCTAATGTGCTTTGTCTTTAATGCCTTTTCGTTTTTTATGTTGACATGTTTATTTGTTTTCATAGAGATTACGATTAGAACTCGATGCTGACTGCTGTATCCATATTTTTGTTTTGACATTTTTACTTATTACCGGTACGTCTGTTGTCATTATATTGTAATTTTAAGCGCCTGTCATACAAGAGAGAGGTTTAGCTAGCTAGAAAACGAGGTTGTATCCGCCATTTTCTGCATTATAAAATGACTGTATCAAGTCAATAATATGACGGTTGTTATCCATCTGTATAATGTGTGTGCGCTGTTTATTTTGCTCCTTTTTCAATTTTCTCGAAGTTTGGTATTTTTGTTCTTAAATTTAATTTACCGAAATCTTGAAATTACATTTTTTTATTTTAGTGCTAAAACATTGTCCATAAATTCAAAATATAAAGCAACATATATATGTCCCTTTACATAATTTAACGTATCATTCATTGATAAATTAATTTTGGATGTAACGCGTCTTCTGATTGGCTGACGTTGTTTTGTTTATCTGCTCATAGTCATAATTTTGTCATGTGACCGTGACGTCATTAACGTTTTTTCATGTTTTCTCCTGTTTAAAATGGAAATTAAATTATAAGAAATTACTAATACGCGGGTTATTTAGTGTGCACCACATTTTTGATGTTATTCCATCATAGACAGAAAAAATATTACAGTCATTCCTTAATTAGTTAACGTCACCATGACAAAATATTAACGCCATAGGTCTACGAATGTCATTGCAGGTCACATATAAGTGACCTATAATTGCTTATATTGGTGTCATTTCGTTCTGTTTAGTAAAAGTCTAATTGGGAAAACATCCCCAAATTCTTATTTTATCTAAATTCATTATCGTAAAGGTATAACATCATAACATACACGATTTTTACATGGTTTCATTGTAAACCATCAGGTTGTATAACATGCACATGCAAAGTATGGAAAAATAATTAAATGTTTTATTCATGTTCTCTCTTTGTTGTTGCTAATAATCCTTGCATCATAATTACAGGAAATGTCTTTGGATCAGGATGTTAAAATTGTTAAAATTCAAACCGGTAGTTGCTGTAAGCTAAGAGAACGGGTTGTTAGAATGTATCTCAAGTTATTTAACAGATATTTAGCCGCTTGGTATCAAATAATTGGAATAAAACTGTTATGTGATTATAATTGCTTCCTACAGTCTCTTCGTACTTATAAACGAGGCTATCTAAATAAATATGTATGTCAAAATAATTATAATTAAAAGAAAAAAAAAAAAAGAAAAAAAACTCCGACCTTTTATTAAAAAGTTTGTGAAAAAGTGTATAATTAGTTATAACAAACTATTTACCAGAGGCAAACAGGACAAGTGTAAATTCTTTACTTGGCAATTAATGCTGTGAAAAAGGCCACTAGTTTTACATTCATGTTAAATATAACTTCCAAATAATGATCTTTTAAATGCATTAAAATTTCTCTAATTCCTACCCGATTTATCCTTTTGCTGACCTGCTGATTATTTTTGTTTAATCAACGTGTTGTTCGTTTACATTCATGTTAAATATAACTTCCAAATAATGATCTTTTAAATGCATTAAAATTTCTCTAATTCCTACCCGATTTATCCTTTTGCTGACCTGCTGATTATTTTTGTTTAAACAGCGTGTTGTTCGTTTGATATTCAGTGATCAAAATACGATCATTAAGTTTTAGACGTCATATAGGAAGTACACTTCTTTTTGCACATCATTTGAAAAAAAGGATTAAAATTGTCTGTATATTGTCTATAAATCATCAGAGAAAAATATATCTTATATACATATGTACGTAGTATTTACTTATGCCTAACTAGATGTGTAAATTATAGGTAACATTCGTACAAACATAATACAATTTCTTCGTACTGTATACCTTACAACAAATTATTTTATTTACCTGTGTACATTATTCTATTTGGCGGCAATTGGTTTAAGGTAATGGTTGTCTTTTATGAAATTTTTAAACATCTCACCCCTTATTATAATGATATTTTATTTACATTGTGTGTTCACTTGTTTTATATGTCTTTTATTTACATTGTCTCTCTATGTTGGTATGTTACACTATTGTTTCAGGAAGGGGTGCAGGTTGGTACTTATTAAAACGTTTAAACCCGCTGCATTCAACACATGTCCTTAGTCATGATCAGTGGTTGTTGTTTGTAAATGTGGTTCCTAAGTGTATTTCGTTTTTTATATAGATTAGACCGTTGGTATTCCAATTTGAATGATTTGACACTAGTCAGTTTTGGGTCCTTTATAGCTTTCTGTCCAATGTGAGCCGAAGCTCCATATTGAAGACCGTAATTTGACATATAATGGTTTGCTTTTTAAAATCGTGACTGAGATGGAGAGCTGTTTCATTGGCAATCATACCACATTTTCTCATATCTATCAATTGCAAAAATACACTTATTTAGATGATTTAGATTTTAGCTTCCTTCAAGGCACCAATACTGGGTTGGATTTTTGTCGGTTTGCGCACTGTACGCAGATCATCCAATGTTAAAATTAATATAATTATAATTATAAATCTCCAGGATTATGAATTTACCAATCTGACTCCTCTAGAGCTTTGTCAAAAACATGTACTCTTTTCTAATGTCTATTCAAATCCTGCCCATAGTGACACCCAGCCTTGGAGCACAGAAACTTTTCCTTCTCTCCCTTCTACTTTGCACATTTGAGTGTATATGCATCCCATACAGCCTCCGTTTTGCAATCTGTATCGCAAAAAAGACATCGTCAGTCCTGTTTATTTCTTGAAGTTACTTCTGTCTTCATCATTTCTGCGAAATAAAGTAAGAATAACACTATGACTTTTGTCGTCATTTGCTGTAGAAATTAACTTTATATACATATGATGATGATAAAGAATATATACACCAATGCGATTCACATTATCTAACATAATCAAGCAGCCGGCTGCTATTACCCTCCACGCACGCCTTTTGTAGTCTGACCCATCCCTTGAATCACTCCGCACTATCAGACCTATCATTGGAAATTTCGGGCACCACATCTACCAGGACAAAAGTATCATCTGATTCTTGAGACCTTTTCTTTGAGCACCGACTTCACAACTGGCTATATAGGCTACTACTAGTACGTCCTGTCGTTAAATGGGCAAATATAACCTTTGATTCTAGATAGTATTTATCCTGATGCCAAGATGGCCTGGCGTCTTGTTATCATGACACTGATTAATAATATTTATTTTTTCTTTAATTCTTGCAAGGTTTCGTTTAAAAAATCTACTTTCTTAAATCTGTATCTCGAAAACGGCTATCATTGTCGCATATGTGGCAATTTATTGATCATTACAATCTTTATGTACAATCCGTGACTGAAGAGAGGTAACTGTATTTATTTCATTGACCAGAAAAGTTTTTGTAACAATTACGTTTTACCTTATGTTTGCCTAAAAGGAAATTGAATTAATTTGCAGTTTTTATTATAACGGTATGTTTGCATGAGAACTATTAATCGCCTGTTGAAATGGTACGATTGATATATTTTAGGGGCTCTTAACGTCATTCAAGACAAAATAACCAGTACATTGATGATCCAATCTAGTTAAAATATAGTTCTCAAATTTTAGTATACTCATATGAGTTCGAGCACGCGAGTTGACATACTATATCTGGTCTACATTTTTATCAGTTAAATAATATACGTCGTTCATAATCAAAAGCTGCTTTATATTGATTACTATATTTTTGGGGAATAAAAATCAACTTTATGCAGTAGTTGTAGATGGCGTAGGCAGACTGCATGTTATGGGTCGAGTGAAAATATACCTTTGAGTCACACAATATTATAACTGACATACATTTTACTGCTGTACCGTGCAGGGGAATGCGTCCAAAACTAGTATAAACAAATTATACAAGTTACAAAAGAGTGTAACAAGAATCATTTTAAATGCAGGTCTTGGTATTTCTTCTGCAGTTATTTTTTAAAAGTTGCTAACCATTAAAATAGAATGCAATATGTCATGTCAGTTATGATTAATAAATGCATCAATAATATAGCACCTGCATGTTTATCTTAATTATTTCCAATTTATTATTAGCTACGCACTAAGATAATCTTCCCAAATTAATATACTTGCTCAACGACTTGAAACTAATTAAGGTAAAAGAAATTCTGTATATGTATTCTGGAACCTTGCTGTGGAATTCTTTGTCTTTGATTTCCAAAGAAAGAAAGGTAAGATGATTTTAAAACAAAATATTATCACTGGGTCGATGCCACTGCTGGTGGAGTTTTAATTCACCGAAGGTATCACCAGCCCAGCAGTCACCTTTGCTGACATGAATTATCAATGATATGGTCATATTTATAATTTAACTGTTTACAAAACTTTTGAATTTTTGAAATACTAAGGCTTTTCTACCTAAGGAATAGATTACCTTAGCTGTATTTGGCAAAACATTTTGGAATTTTGATCCTCAATGCTCTTCTACTTCGTATACTTTATTTGGCCTTTTTAACTTTTTTCATTCGAGCGTCACTGATGAGTCTTTTGTAGACGACCTGGTATCTATGATCATACAGTAAATGTGATAATGTACTAAATCAAACAAAAAAACACTCTAACATGTAATTAAGATGATATACAACGTCAGTACCTAGAATATTTGCTTCAAGAACATTCTGTATTATTTGTGAAGTTGATGTGGAATAATTTATGAAAAAAAGTCTTATTCCGTACCCAACCAACTCGTGATGGATGGCGTCCGTAAACTTTACTAAGGGATTATTTCAACTTCACATTTGGACCTCTATATTTAAATTCTTCCTTGTAAGCAGTAATTCTCTATCAAGGAAATCATAATAGGAAATACAAGCCAGGGAATATCGTATCAATTTGAAGATATATACTCGTGGATAGGTGCTGCTGGAGTGTAGCTACATAGAAATGAAATGTTTACTATTGGGAGGCTAAAATCATCTCTTTTGTCGTAAAGTTTTGTCTTCAACCGACCCTCATTGTCAATTAATAGATGCAAGTCAAGATATGAGGAAGGCTTATATGTAACTGTATCTGTTGTATTCTTTATCTCAAGTTCGATGGGGTAGAAGCGTTCAACAAAACTTTGAATTATTTAGTGAGAGAACATAATCTAGATAGCGGAAAGTAAAGTTAAAGGATATGCTAACTAAGTCAGCCTTATAAGAATAAAGTAACAAGTCGGCAAGCAGTTAGTGCCTATGGGAATGCCAATTGTTTGTTGAAAAACAAGTCCTTCAAATGTAACAAATATGTTGTCAATCAAGAAATCAAGCATCTTGATAATGTCAGTTGCAGAGAACTTGTTGAATCAGAGTGATTTTGAACATAGTAGGATATATCCCTCCCTAGTAAAAGATACCTGTATCTACGTTAGCTATTCATTTTTATGAAACAAGCAATTCCAACTCTTCGAATTTATCTTTTAGTCTGAAATGAGAAATACTTGTGTAATCTGTATAAATGCAAATTATTAGTATAAAAATATCCCAATCGGTGATCGAAGGACCCTCAAGGTTAATATATTATTTTACCTGATCATAGAAAATTTTGAGTTTTTGTAAATACCTTATTTTACACGTTACTCTTTGCATAACAAATAGATTGAACTAATTATCTTGGGTAACTACCAATGGGTTATTTGCACGAGAACTGTACTGGTCGCTTTGTTATAAAATGACACGATTTAAATATTTCAGACTTTTAACGGCATTTAAGACAAAATTATCATTACATATAGTTGTTGACAACTGTGTCATTTGGTTACTAGTACTTATAAAGAATTGTATCATTGGCAAAATACTACATCTTCTTATTTTCATAATAACATACATACTTATTCTATCCGATTATAAGCATGAAATAGTAAAGGTCCGTCTTACTATTCATAATACCACTTATAAAAGAAGACATGATGCGTTTGGATAAATAATGTTTGTACCTGTCCAAATTCAAGACCCTCTGGTCCCAAATTGTTAGTCGTGTTGTTTTGGTTGTTTTTTTTTTTGCAATTTTGAATTTTTGGGAATGCCAATTGCTTGTTGAAAAACAAGTCCTTCAAATGTAACAAATATGTTGTCAATCAAGAAATCAAGCATCTTGATAATGTCAGTTGCAGAGAACTTGTTGAATCAGAGTGATTTTGAACATAGTAGGATATATCCCTTCCTAGTAAAAGATACCTGTATCTACGTTAGCTATTCATTTTTATGAAACAAGCAATACCAACTCTTCGAATTTATCTTTTAGTCTGAAATGAGAAATACTTGTGTAATCTGTATAAATGCAAATTATTAGTATAAAAATATCTCAATCGGTGATCGAAGGATCCTCAAGGTTAATATATTATTTTACCTGATCATAGAAAATTTTGAGTTTTTGTAAATACCTTATTTTACACGTTACTCTTTGCATAACAAATAGATTGAACTAATTTTCTTGGGTAACTACCAACGGGTTATTTGCACGAGAACTGTACTGGTCGCTTTGTTATAAAATGACACGATTTAAATATTTCAGACTTTTTACGGCATTTAAGACAAAATTATCATTACATATAAATAAAGGCAACAGTAGTATACCGCTGTTCAAAACTCATAAATCCATGGACAAAAAACAAAATCGGGGTAACAAACTAAAACCGAGGGAAACGCATTTAATATAAGAGGAGAACAACGACACAACACCGAAAAGCAACACACAAAACACCACGAGAATAACAAATATAACATCAAAACCAAATACAAGAATTTGGGATAGATAAGTACCGTGCCACGTCTTATCTAAAAAATAAGAGAATACACAAACGACACAACGTTAAAATGCAACACACACAGAAACGAACAATATTATAACAATGGCCATCTTCCTGACTTGGTACAGGACACTTTTAAAGGGGAATAAAAGTGGTGGGTTGAACCTGGTTTTATGGCATGCCAAACCTCGCACTTAAATGGCAAAGTTAAATATAACATTGAAATGACAACATAATATTACAGGACTACAATACAAATAAAAAGGTGACCATATTAGACAAAGAAAAGCATGATTAATAGATAACAAAAAGCATCAGGTTTAAAATTCAATACGCCAAAAACGCGTCTTGTCCACACAAGACTCAATAGTGACGCACAGATATAAAAGATCGAAAGTGAAAAAAGTAATAAGTTGTACAGCACTGAAGATCAAAAGTTGAAAAGGTTTTGCCAAATACGGCATTGTTTGTATGCCCGGGATAAGAACATTCTTATTATATAGAACAATTCATGCTATTGCAAACAGTAAATTTTATCAAATGAATATGAAAGAGATATACATAATCATGATAACGAAACTGAAGTATTAACTAATTACAGAAAACTAAACCCGAATACATAACGCCCAGATATAAAAGATCGAAAGGGAAAAAGGTACAAAGTTGTACAGCACTGAAGATCAAAAGTTGAAAAGGTTTTGCCAAATACGGCATTGTTTTTATGCCCGGGATAAGAACACTTTTATATAGAACGATTCATGCTATTGCAAACAGTAAATTTTAACAAATGAATGTGAAAGATATATTCATAATGAAACTGAAGTATTAACTTATTACAGAAAACTAAACCCGAATACATGATGCCAAGTTCAATACAGCATAGACACACCCGAATCAATCCAGGCGTCAACGCAATTAAAAAAAATGACGTCACATACGATGGTGAAAAGGCAAACGTTATGCCACATTTGAATTTATGAAATTTAGAAACAGCATGACGTCACACATGAAAAACTATAATTCAAAAGTGAGATAGAATTAGGATTGCTTTAAGATTATATTAGAACTAAATACTGATAATTTATTAAAACAAAATGCATATTGCAATACCCACCAATAGCAATTAACCGTAATATATATATGTCCAGCTTGTTATGAATCCAACTTCAAACGTAATTAATCGTACGAAATTAAATATAATAAATAAAGGCGGTGATTAATTTTTCCATCCGTAACACCTAAATATAATAAAAAGACGTCAACACATTTTGACAAAATGAGAATTACAAATATAACATTAAACATGTAAACTAAATACATGAATTTGGGATAAACAAGTACAGAAACACGTCTTATAGTAATACGAATTCACATTCAGCAAAACAGTCACAATCGGGAATAAGTCACGTTTGGTAATTAAAAGATTAGACGACATAATGACAAACCACAATCTACCATGTGGTAAAAATGTCCTTAGCTAGTTTGGTTAAAGAGACATCATATGGATCCACCAATTCGTGATGGTGTCCATAAAATTTACGGAGTGTCAATTTTAATCTGTCCTCCTCATAACTTTGTTGGAGCAGTTTCTGCGTAAGGAGCACACTCCTGTATATGAAGTCCGTATAGTGTGAACAAGCACGTGAATAACGTATCAATTGTGATATGTAAACACCATACGAAGGGGCAGAGGGTATGTTACTGCTAAGAAATGGGAAATTGATAATTGTTGACAACTGTGTCATTTGGTTACTTATAAAGAATTGTATCATTGGCAAAATACTACATCTTCTTATTTTCATAATAACATACATACTTATTCTATCCGATTATAAGCATGAAAAAGTAAAGGTCCGTCTTACTATTCATAATACCACTTATAAAAGAAGACATGATGCGTTTGGATAAATAATGTTTGTACCTGTCCAAATTCAAGACCCTCTGGTCCCAAATTGTTAGTCGTGTTGTTTTGGTTGTTTTTTTTTTTTTTTGCAATTTTGAATTTTGAGTGTTTTCAAAGTTTATTCTTGTCTCAATTTCGCCAAACTATTATTTATTATTGTTTTATAGGCCAGCTGAAGCCTGCCTATTTGAGCGGGGTTTTCTCTCTGCGTTGAAGACCCAATGGTGGATTTGGGTTGTTGTCTACTTCTTGGTCAAGTGGTTGCCTGTTTGACACAATCCCCGTTTACATCCAATATTTTACGTATACAATAAAGTTCTTGCGTTTCTCAGATTGAAATGAATTGTCTTTCTTTGCTTGGTATTGCTACAATGTAGAATGCATAGTTCCTATATATATATCTGGGATCAGTAACATGTATATAAACAGACATCTTAATCTATTACAACAGATAGTAATTGGAATTTAATGTTCAAGGTGACAGCTAGAATGATCATTTTGAAATTCTATTGAGATAATTTTATTGAAACAATCGGTTGCAAACACAAATATTATGACCGTAGTGTCGAAAACATTTATTTTATCATTCTGTTTTTACAACAAACAATACACCGTTTTGACTTTTCAATTAGAAAAAAAATATAATTCAAACTTCAGTAGTACATTGAAAACAGGAGTGAACCCTATAAATTTAATGATGTAATTTAATAATGTGGCCATTCATTCAACCCTTAGGATTCTAAGCTAATAATACAGATGAAACTGAAGATTTAATTGAATATTCTTCCTATGTCTTCAAGAAAATAATTATTGCAGATATAACTAAGGCAAATTAATTTCCTTAACGAATAATCCCAAATTAATAAAAAACATGTAAAATAATTACGTTTGTTAACGAAATGCCTCGGGACTAATAGCGTTCTCTAGAATCTATGTAACTGACATTCTTTTTCATCATCGTACTACTGATCCTTTGAGATGATAGAAAATACTTAATTATAATCCATTCTAAACTTTATGTCATCATTCTTATATTATTTCTTTTCGTTTTAAAGCAGTTATTTGCATACGTTATACAGCAGGGATGTTTTTAATTGAAGGATTAGAGGGATTAGGATTTGAAATGAGAGACAAAACGAATAGTCTATAATAGTTTAGCTTAGGAAAATGTGGTACGAATACCAATGAGATACTTTCCACCAGACATAAAACGATATTAAATCTCCAAACTTTAGGACAGTGTACGGTCTTAAACATTAAGAATAAAATATATTGTAAAGTAAGCCATGAAATTTATTATTTAAACAAGAAAACCAACGTCCTGACGTATGCATGTACAAATCAATAAATGAAGAAATAAAAAAGAAGATGCGGTATGATTGCAATGAGACAACTCTGCACAAGAGACCAAAATGACACAGAAATTAACAACTATTATAGGTCACCGTACTACAATGAGCTAAGCCAATACCGCATAGTCGGCTATAAAAGGCCCCGAAATGACATTGTAAAACAATTTAAACGAAAAAAATAACGGCCTTATTTATGTACAAAAAATAAACGAAAAACAAAATTAATATGTAACACATAAACAAACGACAACCACTGAATTTCAGGCTCCTGACTTGGGACAGGCACATATAAGACAATCGTTGAACTGTGGGCACCTGACTAGTGCCAGATAGACGCATACAAAATATGACGGGCTTAAGCATGTTTGCTAAAATCAACTCTCCCTGTAACCTGGAAAAGCAGGGTTGCTGCGCGGTATCCGTATCATGCCAACAGCTAACGAACAATGTAAAAACACATTAACTAACAGTTTTTAGTTAATTGTGGTTATGAAATAGTTTACAAGTGACACAACGATGAAGGTATATTGTCGTTGAAATATACAACATCACTACAAGGGCAAAGCGAACGAGTTGGGACGTATGAAAATCGTTGGATTAACCGCAGAAACAACATCTACCAAAAAAGGGAAAACAAAAAGCAAAAAGCGTTCCTTTTGTCGTAATTATAAGTGTTAAACTGAAATATCAAAATCACGAAAAGGGCAACTATCGCTGTTTTTATTAGGATATCGATTAATATGATTTAAACGTAAACCGTGATTCAAAACAATTCAGTTTGCTTTTAATGGGATGCAATTTGTGTTCATAAGATACTATTTACAACCTGTCGACAACCTTAATTTTTTGAAACATTCATAGACTTTAAGTTATCAAAGAAATTGTGTCACAATTTAATTTAGTTAATATGTTTATTTTATGTACCTTTTTCTTACAAAAGTAAGCTTCATATGAGTTGCAGTAAATAAATTGCTAATAACTTTTTTCAAAGAGCAATGCACTTTAAAAGAAAAACAGAAGAACATACGTCATGCATTTGTACCACCACTACATCATTGGCTGCTTTGACGACCGAAACGAACACAAACTGCATAGTAATTACCTGGCCTTGAAGGCATAAAACTTTGCTCAGTGCTCGGAGCACAAAAATCATGCTCGAAACATGAAATCTAACAATTTAATTGGTTAATTTTCGAGTCTGAGTACACAAATCATGCTCGAAAGTTTTATGACCGTGAGGCCTGAAGTAAGTTTCTTTTTATGATAAATGAGCGTTTTGGTAACCCTTTCTTCAAATTATTCAGGATTTCCTAAATGTGGTATTCAAATATCCACGATATAAATTGATTTATTCAAATAAGAATCAAGAGATTTGAAATGAGATGTCTCTCGTCTATAACACCAATTTTTACAAGGGAATTGAAGGAGGTCATTAATGCCATGAGGCACTCGTTCCAATTTTTTTCCAAAGAGGACAATATAATGGTATTTTTTTTTAAATGTTTTGACCCCTCATTCTATAACTATGTTGAAGTCCCCTGTTATAACATGGCCAAAGAAAACCTATATGAAATTCGACGTTTTAGTCTCATGTTGAAGGAGCATTATTTTGTATATTAACATCTTTTGTAGCTTAAATATGTAATAAAAACAATAATTGCATACGTTTTTTGTTGTATTTATGCGAAATACTATGCATGCAGTTCTATGATATAAAAAACGGAGGTTACAATATTTAGAATGGTAGGGCCATTATATGTACTAGGTATAAATCAATATTTATGTTAATTTTTCTAATTAAAGCAAATACCGTGAGTGATTTCCAGATGTATCGTATCAAGGGAATACCCCAAACAATATACTTTCATGACGTTTATTACAATCTCTTTAGCCCACTCTATGGATATTCGCGTATGATTACAGCTTTTTGCCATCATAGACGGTTCCCGCGTATCGATACATAAAAAAACGACAGTATCTGAAAAATATATTAAGGGCATACGATACAGTTACAGGAAAGGTAATAATGACGTTGCTAACGTAAATTGTTATTTTCGCGACGTCAAACGGTGACTTATCGGAAAAAGATGCAGTTTTCGGCTGATTTTTATCATTCAAACTGATTTAACCTGACGTTACGGGCGATGTTCGTACATGTAAGCGTAACACAACGTCGCAAATATTTCGTAACGGTATAACCAAAACTTCGACTGAAACGTTGTTTTTAAGCCAGTGCGACATTATTGTAAGACTCCGCAAAATCGACGATGCTTTTTAACTACTTATTGAAAATTTATGTATTTAAGATTTTTGAAAAATTAAGAAAAATAACATTTTGAAAAATCATAAAATTCTACCATTATAAGAGCTCGGATAAGCGAACAATTGACGTAAATTTGAGTTGATTTCGTTTTTACGTCAAAAAATGGCGGTGCGACAACCTTGTAAACCTTCGAAAAATTGCTCATTAATTACCATATTTCATTTTTCAGGATATTTGTCTTTAAATTCATAAAATTAAGCAAATTAACATTGATGTAGTAAAAACAAATACCAACCTTTTTACATTTCAGATACATGTTTTTTTATTCTCAAATCTGGAATCCCATTTTTATTCCCCGTGGGACAGATTTGCCCTTGTAGTATGAAACACTTTTTTTCTATGACGTCATCATAACGTCCTAAAAAATGCATAAACGACTGAAGGAACCTTTCTGTCAAATAATGGTAAAAACCGTTTTTCAAAATATTAAATAGTTTAGACGATAATCATAGTTTAGTGGTTACAATAAATAAAATATGTTACGCGGGACAGCCTAAACATATCCGGTTTTTAAAAACAAAGCGTGTCGCATGCAGCATAAAACATAGTTTCAACAATTATTTTTTTCGTTTTCATTTTAAAAAACATTATTTTTTTAAAATATGTACAATAGCTTTGAATATGATATCACAAAATTATATATTTTGGACTTGCATCTTGCCAACTACACCGATTTTCCAATGAGGTACGAACATCGCGCGTAACGTCCTTGAAAGCAAGTTCATGGACCCCTGCTTTTTAAAATGACATTTAGTTTAATGACGTAAGAAAATTATGTGTACCAATTTTAATAAAACGTAAATAGTGCATTTTTTTTTAACTTGATTAATATTCAGCAAAAAATGACGTTTTTCCCTGCATTCATGAACATTTGATAAAGGAGTAGGTCCTGTAAGGACCGATTTTGGCCTCAAATATCAGGTTCATCTGACGAAAGATTTTGACCACTTTTTAAACACTTTTAAAAGTGTCTATTTTATTTGAATCAATTAGTTTATGTGAAAGATTTTAACTGATTTTGTCATTAAAAACGACCCGATTCAAGCTCAAATATGAAAAATCTACCAAATATGCCGGAAAATGTCACTTTTCAGATGGTTTTCGTCAAAAATGAAATTGGCCGCATCCGTGTTCATCCTCAATCTTTATATATGTTATGTATTATCATAAAATACAACTTACATTTTAATATTAAGGATGAACACGAATGCGTCCACTTTCGTTTCACACGAAAACCGTCTAAAATTTAACTAAAATGCTACAATAGTGAAGATTTCGGTAATTTATAAAATTGAGAATGGAAATGGGGAATGTGTCAAAGAGACAACAACCCGACCAAATAAAAAACAACAGCAGAGGGTCACCAACAGGTCTTCAATGTAGCGAGAAATTCCCGCACCCGGAGGCGTCCTTCAGCTGGCCCCTAAACAAATATATACTAGTCCAGTGATAATGAACGCCATACTAATTTCCAAATTGTACACAAGAAACTAAAATTAAAATAATACAAGACTAACAAAGGCCAGAGGCTCCTGACTTGGGACAGGCGCAAAAATGCGGCGGGGTTAAACATGTTTGTGAGATCTCAACCCTCCCCCTATACCTCTAACCAATGTAGTAAAGTAAACGCATAACAATAGGCACATTAAAATTCAGTTCAAGAGAAATCCGAGTCTGATGTCAGAAGATGTAACCAAAGAAAATAAACAAAATGACAATTATACATAAATAACAACAGACTACTAGCAGTTAACTGACATGCCAGCTCCAGACTTCAATTAAACTGACTGAAAGATTATGATTTCATCATATGAACATCAGGCACAATCCTTCCCGTTAGGGGTTTAGTATCATACCATCATAACATATATGAGAAGAACATAACCCGTGTCATGCCAACAACTGTTTTTAGAATAAATGTGTTTAGTTCCGATGCAAAGACCTTATCAGTGACTCAATATTAACGCCAAAATATGCAATCTTTAATGACTTGACAACAGTATCGTATTTATATCCCTTCTTAATAAGTCTATTCAAAGGTTTTGTAAGTTTCTGAGGTGAATACTGACACCTTTGTGCTTTATAAAGAATATTACCATAAAAAATTGGATGTGAAATACCTGAACGTATTAGCATGACTTAATGGTGCTAGTACCTGATATATGTGCATTGTATTGTAAAAAACCGCCCATATTTATGTAGCAGAAGCATTCTACTGTACAATAAATAACTAAACGTTTACATTTTAACAATTTTGTAAAACTGCTATATTTTGGGGCCGAAAAGGGGTCTTACTGGACCTACTCCTTTGACTTATTTGTAAAAATAAAATGTACAAATTTATGCAATATCTATATAACACATAAATTACAAATAATTAAAAAAAAAAAACAGATCGTGTTTATCTATTAAAAAAAAAGTTATGTATTTCTATCTATTCTAAGGAAAAATACGTCCACAAATCCGTATTTTGAGGAAATATCTGAAATTTGAACCTCAATTTACTCAAAAAGCACATGCTATTTTTTATTACATATTTGATTTAATCAGGTAAAAAATAGCCTACATGCAAATTTCCATCAACATTTAAATACGGGATCAAAACTGTATCGTATGCCCTTAATTGGTTATCAAAGGTACCGGAATTATAATTTAATACGCCAGACGCGCGTTTCGTCTACATAAGACTCATCAGTGACGCTCAGATCAAAATAGTTATAAATCCAAACAAATACGAAGAAAAAGAGGTTTTGATTTTATTTTACTTAACGAGTATATTTAATATCTCTACCATTCTAAACTTTATACTTCCTTTGTATGTCGCAGATAACACAGAATCACCTTTTTGTCGTACATATACAAAAAAACAGCAGAATTTTAATGTTGATTATACGTCAGTATTATCAGTCGTTTAAGAAGAAAATAATACTCATTTAAATTAAGTGGAAGTTTAAATATGATCCCTATGGCCAAGTTATTACGGGGAATCTAAATATCGTCCGAGACAGAGAGGTTAAACATTTTTTGAAAAAAGGACAAAATTATCGTCCACAATCTAAAATATACTTGAAATAGTGTCGTCAGGTCACAAAACTCTTTCCTCGTTTTGTAAAAATATGGTGTCAACGGGAAAATTCTGATAAAATTTCTCTTGGTTCTTATTTGAATAAATGTATGAATGTTGTGGATATTCGAGAATCACATTTTGAAAATAATTCAGAAATTTTATTAAAAGAGTACATCATACTCCTATTTCCAGAATGAGAAATAAATTTCAAGAACTTTTAAAGCGGTTTGTGTTTGTACTGGTCGACAAAGCAGTCAACTCAATGATGATGTTTGTGCTGGTAGACAAAGCAGTCATCTCAGTGATGATGTTTGTACTGGTCGACAAAGCAGTCAACTCAGTGATGATGTTTGTACTGGTCGACAAAGCAGTCAACTCAGTGATGATGTTTGTGCTGGTCGACAAAGCAGTCATCTCAGTGATGGTGATTGTACTGGTCGACAAAGCAGTCAACTCAGTGATGATGTTTGTGCTGGTCGACAAAGCAGTCATCTCAGTGATGATGTTTGTACTGGTCGACAAAGCAGTCAACTCAGTGATGATGTTTGTACTGGTCGACAAAGCAGTCAACTCAGTGATGATGTTTGTACTGGTCGACAAAGCAGTCATCTCAGTGATGATGTTTGTACTGGTCGACAAAGCAGTCATCTCAGTGATGATGTTTGTACTGGTCGACAAAGCAGTCAACTCAGTGATGATGTTTGTACTGGTCGACAAAGCAGTCAACTCAGTGATGATGTTTGTACTGGTCGACAAAGCAGTCAACTCAGTGATGATGTTTGTACTGGTCGACAAAGCAGTCATCTCAGTGATGATGTTTGTACTGGTCGACAAAGCAGTCATCTCAGTGATGATGTTTGTACTGGTCGACAAAGCAGTCAACTCAGTGATGATGTTTGTACTGGTCGACAAAGCAGTCATCTCAGTGATGATGTTTGTACTGGTCGACATAGCAGTCATCTCAGTGATGATGTTTGTACTGGTCGACAAAGCAGTCATCTCAGTGATGATGTTTGTACTGGTCGACATAGCAGTCATCTCAGTGATGATGTTTGTACTGGTCGACATAGCAGTCATCTCAGTGATGATGTTTGTACTGGTCGACAAAGCAGTCATCTCAGTGATGATGTTTGTACTGGTCGACAAAGCAGTCATCTCAGTGATGATGTTTGTACTGGTCGACATAGCAGTCATCTCAGTGATGATGTTTGTACTGGTCGACAAAGCAGTCATCTCAGTGAAGATGTTTGTACTGGTCGACAAAGCAGTCATATCAGTGATGATGTTTGTACTGGTCGACAAAGCAGTCATCTCAGTGATGATGTTTGTACTGGTCGACAAAGCAGTCATCTCAGTGATGATGTTTGTACTGGTCGACAAAGCAGTCATCTCAGTGATGATGTTTGTACTGGTCGACAAAGCAGTCATCTCAGTGATGATGTTTGTACTGGTCGACAAAGCAGTCATCTCAGTGATGATGTTTGTACTGGTCGACATAGCAGTCATCTCAGTGATGATGTTTGTACTGGTCGACAAAGCAGTCATCTCAGTGATGATGTTTGTACTGGTCGACAAAGCAGTCATCTCAGTGATGATGATATGCTGTAAATACTACATGGACGTTCTAAAAATGAAATTTATATTTTATAAAATTCATCTACACTAATTCAAGTCAAGAATCATATAAAACAAACATATCATAACAGATCACAGTTTAAGGCCTATTCTGAACATTTGAAGGTCCCTATTATATATTGGTTATCTACAATACACAAACAAAAACCCAGTAACATATCGTTTTATCTCGGTCTATAGTAAGTTGATCTTTAAGATAAATAACGTACTTTTGTTAGTCCTTTTGATTCTGTTGACAGTTTTGATTTTTCAACTCTTTTCACTACATTTCAACACAATCTTATCAAGCAAAAGGTTGTCCTATTAAATTAAATCTGAATGTAAATTTATATTTGCTGCATCTTATTTAAAGCATTTTTTTCTAATGAGAAAGGTAATATGCTAGATATACTTACTGTAGGCGTGATGAGATGATTAAAGCTGCTAATATTTTCTTGATAATATTTATGTAAAAAATAAGATGTATGAAGGCAAATGAGACAACTCTTCACAAGGGATTAAAATGACACAGAAATTAACAACTATATGTATGTAGACATTATAAGAGCATATATACACATTATAAGAGCATATATACACTACAGGCACGGGGATACATTCTACTGTATCAAACTCATCACTATGTGCATTTCGGCAGCAAAGTTTATCGACAAGTTGTAGGTATACCAATAAAGGGTACCAATTGAGTAATTTTCATGGCAGACTTGTTTTTTTTTTACTGTTATGAGACACATTTTATGACCAAACTCAGCAAAGACCTAAACTTCATTTAAATGTTTAATTCAGCAACACTGATCGTTATCTTGCCAAAGGGCCAAGTGAGCATTTCTCATCACTTCGCGTCCGTCGTCAACTCCTACAAAAGTCTTCTCCTCTGAAACTACTGGGCCAAATTTAACCACACTTGGCCATAATCATCATTGGGGTATCTAGTTAAACAAATGTGTCCGATGACCGACCAAGATGGCCGACATGGCTAAAAATAGTACATAGGGTAAAAAACAGTTTGTGTCTTATATCTCTGAAACCAAAGCATTTAGAGAAAATCTGACGAGAATACAATTGTTCATTAGGTGAAGTTTTATCTGCCCTTAAATTACCAGACCAATCAGGCAATCCGTTGTTGGGTTGCTACCCTGAATTGATAATTTTAAGGTAACTTTGCAGCTTGCCTTTAAATTTTCAGACCAATCAGACAACCCGTTGTTGGGTTGCTACCCCTAAATTGGTAATTTTAAGGAAATTTTGCAGCTTGCCTTTCAATTTTCAGATTAATCAGGCAACCCGTTGTTGGGTTGCTACCCCTGAAATTGGTAATTTTAAGAAAAATTTTCAGCTTTTGGTTATTATCTTCAATACTATTGTAGATAGAGATAAATTGTAAACAGCAATAATGTACAGCAAAGTAACCTACAGATAAGTCAACATGACCAAAATGGTCAATTGACCCCTTAAGGAGATATTGCCCTTCATAGTCAATTTTTAATCTTTTTTTTAATCATTAATCAATTACGTAAATTTCGGTAAATGTTTTGCATAATTTACGTATTTATGAAAATGATTAAAACTTGACTATGAAGGGCAATATCTCCTTAAGGGGTCAATTGACCATTTTGGTCATGTTGACTTATCTGTAGGTTATTTTGCAAAATATTTTCCTCTGCAACTACTGGGCCAAGTTCGTTATAGATAGAGATAATTGTAAGCAGCAATAATGCTCAGTAAAGTAAGATCTACAAACACACCACCAAAAGACAATTTTGTCATGAATCCACCAGTGCCCTTTGTTTAATATGAACATGGACCATCTTTAGAGCCTTAAGTTATTGAGTTCGATCATAACAGTAAATAGATGTCAATGGTACAAGGCTTATAATTCAATACGCCAGGTTTCGTCTACATAAGACTCATCAGTGACGCTCAGATCAAAATAGTTAGAAAACCAAATAAGTATAAAGTTGAAGAGCATTGAGAACCCAAAATTACAAAAAGTTGCGCCAAATACGGCCAGCTATAGGGTAATCTATAACTAGGATAAGAAAATTCTCAGTAGTTGGAATAATTCATACTTTTATAAACAGTGAATTGATAACTGTAATTTCATTGTTGTCGAGCTTTCGGGGTGCTCTCCTTTATGGTACCACTCACCTCAAGGAGGGACTTGGATATAGAAATATATAATCCCTTCGTCTTCTTCCGACCTATGTAAATAAAGGCAACAGTTGTATAATGCAGTTTAAAAGCCATAAATCGATTGAGAGAAAACATATCCGGGTTACAAACTAAAACCGAGGGAAACACATCAACTATAAGACGGGTAAAACAACGAAACAACAGAAACAATCAACAACAAAAAAAAAACGACAATACAACACACACAGAAACGAACTATAAGATAACAACTTACATTTTCCTGGCTTGGTGCAAGACATTTCAAGAAAAAATGGTAAGTTGAACCTGGTTTTTGTGGCTATCAAAACCTCGCGCTTTTATGGCAATGGTAAATATACCACTAAAATGACAAATCACATGACAGGAATACAGTACAAATAAATGCAATAATATTCAGGACAGAGAAAAACACAAAGAAACAAAACAATAGTACATTTAGACATGCTAACCACAGAATAACTAACACGCAATACAACCAAGGACAGCACACAAAACAGCACAACGCTTGCAAAAGTAAGGTCTCCGTTTGCCTGTGGATATATAAATTTACATCCTATTGCGATCTTAGTCGTTGATGCCTCATTTAGAGGTAATTCTGTTCTCTGTAATTTGTTGCAAAAACTCTTTGAAGAGTGTACATGTGACCTTTGAAAGGTTAAATTTATGTCCCTATCCAATTTGCCCTCATTTTTCAGCTTCATTCCATCGTATGAACTATACCAAATGTATATTTATGTGTATTTGTTCTACTCCCGAACAAGCTTAAAATATCTGACAGTTTGCGTCAAGCAAACATTAATCAATACATTTTGCACAGCTCTTTAGATCAAGATATAATACCTTCATAACTTTTTGTGTTAAAAACATTTACATATATAGAAACGTCTCAATAGCAAAAGTGTATAATTTAAATCGGAAAAGCGGTTGTATTTATTCTTCCGAAGGCGACAAACTAATACTTTTTTTCTAAATTTAACCCTTTTTTAATAAACAACCTGAACAAAACAGTTATAAATAATACTTTATTTTTCTGTTTTAGAAATTGAAGTCAACAGGTAGCTTGTTTCTGGTATCGTCATTTTACATCAAATATGTAAATTTGGAAAGCCTTTCCGAATAAATCTCAAGAAAATGTTTATCAAATTATTATATATTGTAAATACATTTATACATTTATACAATTAGTTATCAAAGGTACCAGGATTCTAATTAAGTACGCCAGACGCGCGTTTCGTCTACATAAGACTCGTCAGTGACGCTCATATCAAAATATTTATAAAGCCAAACAAGTACGAAGTTGAAGAGCATTGAGGATCCAAAATTCCAAAAAGTAAACTCCACTTAATATTCATGAATAAATTTTAAAACATATTTTGTTTTCGTACACCCAATCACAGCGCTCCTAATTATAAGTTACCTTGAGTACAAGAAAGGCCAATCTAAAGCTGGGAAAATGTAAAACACCCCCCCCCCCCCCTTATAGCTTAAGTCTTGAAGTTCCATTCTAATCAGTATAAAAAAAAAGAATATTTCGCTGATACTTTATTAGATGTGTAATCGCCTATACACCATATTTCTAGCACACTGTACACTATGGCTGAAAAAACTGAGCAAACTAATATAAAAAAAAATCTTAATAAGAACTGTCCTTCCAATTTCATAACCATGACTTTTGAATAGAGAATATGAACAAAAGTGTTTTGTCTATAAATATACGGATGTGGCTCATATATCTAAATAGTAATTACAATCACTATCTCATAATGAAGTTATTTTTGCTTATGCCAGATCTAAATGTATCCTGAAAAAAGTATGAAGCACTAATGAAACGTTTTGAGACCAAATTTCAAAATAAAATCTGCGGTATTTCACTTGCTACATTTGTCATTAGTATTGTTGAAACAAGTTTGTTAACCTCAAAATGTATTGATCTAGATATATCTTCATCTCGTATACACTTCAATTAAAGCATGGTTTATTTTTACTCTCACCTTTTTACTTGATTAGTTGCCTGCCCTCAAGGATATGTCAGCTGCTTCTATAATACAATTACTAAAATCAAGAACAACATTTTCTTCACTTTTTACATATAGAAATTCATTAAGCTTAAATGTAGCAGATGTGATCTTAGTGTTTTTTGAAAAATATGAACTGAAATTCATATCTAATATATGTTTAACTGTTGTGCTTGAAAAGATATTGTCCCCTCAAAATTATCAAAATTTGATAATATGATGACCATGGTACACACCAATTTTAGGCTATGGAATGAAATTCAAAACAGTGTGGCTGTGGCCATTGATTGACACATTAAATTCATCCATTGACTGGGACAATTTAGGTGAACGTTTGTATGTAACGACCACTTCTCACTATGTACCTTTTAAAGACACTTAAACTATGGGGCCACCAAAGGTTCTCAACACCTTAATAAAGTAATTCGAAAAATTAATCAGAAATAACACGATGTTTTGATTTATATCAATTATATAAATCAAAACGTAAAGGTTATTCCTGACTAATTTTCGAATTATTTTATAATTAAAGACGTTAAGAAACCTTTGGTGACCCCACAGTTTAAATGTCTATCGTAGGTACGTCGTAAACAGTGGTCGTTACAGATAAACGTTCACGTAAATTGTCCCAGTCAATGGATGAATTTAATGTATCAATCAATGGCCACAGCCACACTGTTTTGATTTTCATTCTATGTTATGTGCCTGTCCAAATCGGTGTGGTTGTCGATGGTTGCCGTCTGCAATGCTGGTCTTTTTGTTTATTGTTATTGACTTCATTCAGGCAGTTTGTTCTCTAGTTTTTATTGTTATATGTTTGTTCTCTGGGACTTTGTGTAGCCAACTATACGGTATATGATACGATTACCTGTCTTTCGTTGGAAATTGGTCTTATTGTCAAGCATACATTGCCTTATTCCATATTTATTCTAAATCACATAAACATCACTTTCGTTCCCCTATTATCTGTGTGAAGAGGACGAAAGCGATTCACTTTCCACTATATTATTTCAATTCAGGTTTCAAAATCTAGGATTCTAGTTGAACGAGTAAGCCGTTTCTTTTGTTGTAAAACCTTTGCATTTTCCTCCTTTTTTGACAGTTAAATGTGGTTAAAAATCGGCTCACTTGGTAAACATGGGTTTTAAGGTTGTAATTCGGTTTTTGATTTTGTTAGTTCGTTCTATACGCTGCATACGTGATGTACTTTTAGCAAAATTCAAAGGCCTACAAATATTCAACCATGTGCTCTCGGGATTTTCCGTTACAATGAGACTCTGGAACAGACTAATGCTCGATTAATGGCAACTTTATATGTTCACATACTAGTAATAGAACTCTTAAAACCGATATTGGTTCTTCGAAGTCTGTCGGCGCAACATTAAAAGTTAACTACAAAAGACATCTAGAGATCACAATCAGGCATTCCGAAATATGAGAAACGGCACATAAAACACAGACGCTCAAGCTGTAATCAAATTATTTAATTCAATATAGACTACCAAATACCTCATCAGATCAAGACAAAAGTTCTATAGTAAATAGAAAAAATGACAAGAAATAATAGTAAAACCCAACTCTAGGAGTGGGCTAGTTTTCAAGCACTTTGTCCGTTTCTACTTTTTTTGGCCTTTTAAACATTTTTTGATTCGAGCGTCACTGATGCGTCTTTAGTAGACGAAACGCGCGTCTGGTGTAAGTGTAAAATTTTATTCCTGGTATCTATGATGAGTTTATTTTGTATGACAAAATATTTTCGTCTAACAAAATATTTTAATCATATTTTTTCTAAGGTACTTCTGAACGCAAGCACTTCATATTTAGTCAGCAGTTTGAATGTAAAAGTTGTAACGTAACAAAATATTTTAATCATATTTTTTCTAAGGTACTTCTGAACGCAAGCACTTCATATTTAGTCAGCAGTTTGAATGTAAAAGTTGTAACGTGTAATCACTTTTCTGGTTATTGAGATGCACACTTTCTACAGCGTCTACAGCATTTTGGTAATACTTTGAATTTTACAAAATGTTGAATATTGAAATATTTAATCACACATTTCTCCAGTACTCTTGAACTGTAAGAACTCGTAGTCTGGTCGACAGCTTGACGAGTAAGCACTTTTAGATCTGTCAGTCACCTACTTCGTCTTTGCGGATTTTTTTTTATAACAAACTGTAAACGGACAACTCGTGCAAATATTTGTTTTATATAATGAGCATTTTCAAGAATATTATTTAAAGATTTTTTTTTAGTTTACAAAATCCTCGACAACGAAATACGTCTACATCGATTTCTTTGATCTTAATAAATAAAAGGTACAGAGTATATAATACGTATGTCAGTGACCGCTGTGGATTGTAAACTTAGAATTGATAGTTAATAGTAAATACAAATTATTTCTAGTATATTTTTATTCATAAGATGCAGAAAAATGCGAAAATAATTGAAAGTAAAAAAAAAAAAAAAAAAAATACCGATTTTAAAAAAAAAGGGATTTGTTTTAAATAAATTGTCTAGGAATTTATAGGCTTTGAACATACTTATTTATTGTCCTATATTAGCTATTTTTTTATTATCAATTGTGTTTTAAGGTTATGCTGCACCTTGTGGATTAAATAGTGACCAAATCCAATTCCCATCACCTTAACTGAAACAAACGAGTCAGACATTGCCAAATCTTTTGAAATTTGTGTTAGAATAATTGATCGGTATGTTTTAATTGTCGAATGAATATTATACCCTCACGACACTTACCAAAGAGGAAATTCTGGATAATCATAGGTCTGTTCTGTGTTCCTTTGGAATTTCAACCAAAGATGAAGAACTGGATCTGCCATCACTGTATTGGATACATAAACTACATAAGTGTCCTTATAAACAACGGTATATTTCTGGGTCTTCCAAGTGCTCCACGAAACCTCTTTCTAAATTATTATTGCGAATCCTATCATAGTTTTCCACGGATTCACCTGCAAGTTATCTGTCCATTTAAACTTTTGTAAGTCATATTGTCCCATCTAACAAATACAACAGCTATTGTTCTCTGTTTAGTTTATTCAATGGGACCTTTAAATTTCTTGCAAGAGAAATCTATCACACACTGATTAATTTACCTGAACAAAAAATTGAACTGTTAATGACGGAAATACATGTACAAATAAGTAATTATGAAACTGCATGTGATGTTGTATTTATTCAATCAATAACACATTTTCAATTTGTTTGATATAAACACTGATTTAAAAATTAAAAGTTGATTTCTGATCAAATTTCAACATTTTACCTATTAGAATTTGTTTTTTTAGTGTGTTCATAAGTAAAAACTTGAAATGATAATGTTTAAATAAAGGTCTTCATAAATGTATTCTTTATAACTGAACAACCACAAAAAACATGCAAATTTTTTAAAACATAAATGCATGCAGTAGTTAAAAAAAATTAGAAATAAACTTTTTATAATTAAATCAGTGCTTATATTGAACAGATTGAAAATATATTATTGATATTGAATAAATACTGTATCACATGCAGGTTATGTGAGTTTATACATGTATTTCAGTGAACAAAAAAGATATTTTTTTTGGTCAGGCAAATTAATCAATGAGTGATAGATTTCTCTTGGAAGAAATTTAAAGGTCCCATCAAATAAACTATACAGATAACAATACCTGTTGTATTTGTTCAATGGGACACTAGAACTTACAAAAGTTTAAATGGTTAAGTAACTTGCAGGTGAATCTATGGAAAACTATGATAGGGTTCGCAATAACATCTATTTTATCAGCAATCAAAGACGGGCTTCAAAGTTATTGTGAAACTGCCTATTCTAGAGAGGGCGTGAATCAGATGTGGATACTTAAAAATTCCAAAGATCTTTTAGAGTACATACAATCTAACTCTCTTTCATCTTGTAACAGTATTAAAACATTTGACTTTTCTACTCTTTACACTAGTATTCCACATTCCAAACTAAAAGACAAATTGAAAGAATTGGTATTGCTTTGCTTCGTAAAAAAGAATGGCCAACGTAGATACACGTATCTTGTTTTAGGGAGGGATAAATCCTACTTTGTAAAGGATCACTCTGATTCCAACAAAAAATTCACTGAAACTGATATTATCAAGATGCTTGATTTCTTGATTGACAACATATTTGTTACGATCGGAGGACGTGTTTTTCAACAGACTGTCGGCATTCCAATGGGAACAAACTGTGCCCCTCTACTTGCCGACTTGTTTCTTTATTATTATGAGGCTGACTTCATGCAGGAACTTCTTAGGTAGAAAGATAAGAAGTTAGCAATATTCGTTAACTCCACTTTTCGCTATATAGATGATGTTCTTTTACTAAATAATTCAAAATTTGGTGACTATGTGGAACGCATCTATCCAATCGAGCTAGAGATAAAGGATACTACAGATACAGTTAAGTCGGCCTCATATCTTGACTTACATCTAGAAATTGACATTGAGGGTCGGTTGAAAACAAAACTTTGCGACAAAAGAGATGATTTCAGCTTTCCAATTGTGAACTTTCTATTTCTAAGTAGCAACATTCCAGCAGCACCTGTATACGGGGTATATATCTCCCAATTGATACGATATTCTCGTGCTTGCATTTCCTATCATGATTTTCTTGATAGAGGGTTGCTGCTCACAAGGAAGCTATTAAACCAAGAGTTCCAAATGGTGAAGTTGAAATCATCCCTTCGTAAATTTTACGGACGCCATCACGAGTTGGTTGACCGTTATGGAATAACCGTTTCACAAATGATATCAGATATGTTCCTTACGTCGTAACTACAATCACCTTCCCTTTCATGAATGTGACCTACCGAATTATACTATTTACCGGATTTGTTATCACATAAGCAACACGACGTGTGCCACATGTGGAGCAGGATCTGCTTACCCTTCCGGAGACCTGAGATCACCCCTAGTTTTTTGGTGGGGTTTGTGTTTATTCTTTAGTTTTCTATGTTGTGTCGTGTGTGCTGTTGTTTGTTTGTCTTTTTTTCATTTTTAGCCATGGCGTTGTCAGTTGTTTTAGATTTATGAGTTTGACTGTCCCTTTGGTATCTTTCGTCCCTCTTTTAGTAGAGATTGAAAATTGAATAGTCTTGAAAAGTATGAAAAGCAGAAAAGATATTCAAAATAGGAAGGTTATTTTTCATTTACACTCATTTGTACATTGTGGTAAATAATAAACATATATGTACTATTATAAAAGAAAGGGTATAAACCAATCCGACAATTGTTGGCATTGGTATGTCATACATGGACTCCGGGTGCGGGATATTCTCGATGCATTGAAGAACCATTGGTGGCGTTCGGCTGTTGTCTGCTCTATGACCGGGTTGTTGTCTCTTGTTGACACATTCCCCATTTCCATTCTCAATTTTATGTAAACATATTGAGTAAATTGGCAACAAATTGTAACAGTCATTATGGTCACGATTGCACATATACTCCGGAAACTATACACTGACAAATAGCTATAAATACTGACAAGTCACTCCAAGAAAATTGACAGACACCACATACGTTAAATACATATCCGGACATATCTAGGGAAGTCTCATGTTATAAGAAGCAAGAAAAAGAAATTTTATTGTTATTTAAGAGAAATCAGTTATCTATTTTATTCAGTATTTTTCTTTTAATGGATAAAAATTGCGTAACATTTTGATTAATCGTGAAATGATGACAAGAAAATGACATTTTCTGCTTGGTATCAGGAAGGCATCTTACTAGTAAGATAATAATGTATAGCAGTGTTGCTGTTATTCTGGTACCATTACCGGTGTACACTAATTAGATATGGGAATCGATTATAATTTTCATATCAAAAACATATTAAAATGTACTTTCCTTTTAAACTTTCCTTTGGTAACAACTGATCAAAACTGATTCATTAAATTGCCGTTTCGACATCAAAGATTAAAAAGTAATTAGTATTATGTATTAGGATACCCACAAGTCTAAAACGACCCAAACAAATCATGACAAAAACGTATTATGACGAAAAAAACATACACAGTCTCAAAACACTACATGAAAAATAAACACAAAATGTATGATTTAATCTATGACAATATCTATGAGTACTGGTCACGTGACAGTTGGTACTTCCTGGGACCTACAGTCCATCACCACCGGTAACGACCGAGTTTCCGTTAAAATATAACGTATCATGATATCAATCATAATTATGCTCACAACACGAGTTTCTTGAATAAACATCATCATCTTTAGTACATAGAATTTGACCGAAATATTATGACTGAAAACTTTAAAACAGATTTATAATATTAGCAGATGTTATCCATAACATCCAAAAGTTTAAGACATTTAAGTAAAAGAGCTAATCCTGAAAATCTTCTCAATTTAAAAACAAATGGTTTGCTTGTTTTCGTTTTTAATTACCATTTCCAATATAAGTTGATTCTGCGTAGTTTTCAGAATAGTATGTGCAGATATTATAAGGTTAACTCTGTGTTGACACTGTATAAAAAAATCTGCGAAACATGTGTGAGTAATGAACGATATCAAAAAAAGGCTTTAAAGTGTGTCGAGCAGCTAATAAAATAATATTCCAATATGAATATGTTGAAAATAGATGTATCGTATTTTATGTAGATGGTTTGTGATGTAAAACATGTGTTGTGTTTGTTTAACTATCAAACCAGAAGAAGGCTCTCTAAGTCTGGGTAAACTATTATAATATTAAGGCCAGGGTAAGCATATCAGAAAGAGGCTGTGACTAATAATTTCTTGCCCAATAGTTTTTGAAGAGGTCATCTAGTCCCGGTGTGTGTGATGTATTATTCAAATAAGATATATGACATTTTCATAAAAGGAAACGCAATTTTTTTCATATTGACATTATTAGAAAAACCTAGTAAATTAAATATATACCTGCAGATATAATACAATTGTTTGTTTATTGGTTTTTCAGTGAACAGAAATTACAACTGAAAGAAATATAAAAAAAAAAGATATTGTATGATTGCCAATGAGACAACTCTCCACAATAGACAGATAACACAGAAATTATCAACTATAGGTCACCGTACGGCCTTAAACAATGAGCAAAGCCCATACCGCATAGACAACTGTAAAAGGCCTCAAAATGACAATGTAAAACAATTCAAACGAGAACACTAACGGCCTAATTTATGAACTAAAACAATTATGCAACACTTAAACAAACGACAACCAATGAATAATAGGCTCCGGACCTGCGACAGGCACATACCTTACTAGATGGGGAGCAGGAAAAGTCCCTGATAAAAGAGTTTTTAGCGCATATCGCACGAGAAGCACTCGATAAAGCTTATGAATTTAGATTTGTTATGGGCTGCATAACCGATGCAAATATGCCATCTTTTCGTTTCGTTAGTGATCAGAAATGTTATTGTGAGCTTAGCAGAGTGATACAGGTACAGGGAAAACCTATAATAATCATGCTCAGGATAAATGCTTTTAGTTCTACCTTGCGGATCTCTTGGTTATGGTTCCACTTGTCGAACCTGCTCGATGTGTAATCATCATCACAATATACATTTGTAGCTTGTTAGAATAGTCCATTATCAACATGAAAGTTTTTTTATTTAAAAAAACCTTCTAACTAATCAGTTCGAAACATACTAATTCTCATGTTTAATATTACCACTAAAGTCAGACGTTTAATACTATCCCTCCATAACCGGGTATATGTTTGTCATGTTAGAAACCAGTAGCAGACCAATCATTAATTATGTTGCAAAATGATGCGCAAATTCTGTCTTCTCTGATTACAATTGATATGTTTGAAAAAGATATTGAACTTAACGATATCTGGAGGTTTATTTGTTTGAAGGCGCAAGAATGATTTTGACAGTTTAATTACTTAAATTATCTGTCTGGAAATAACCAAATTGTTGTTTACGAAAAACAATCTTTTGATAAATAAAGCACTCCATCTAACGATTATCATATAATAATAGAAAACAAGAAAACGTGCTACATATAGATTCTACCAAAGAATAGACTGATATTTCAAAATTTACAACGGCAGACTTGTAGAGTGCTTTTTTATTATCTAAAAAGACGCTTGAGATGAGAGAAATATGATTCTTTACCACGAGACACCGTCGTTTTATCAATATAAAAATAAAAGATGAGGTGTGATTGCCAAAACAACCATATATATTAGAAACCAAAGGTAAAATATTAAAACAATTTTATGGCACTGAACGGCATTCAACAATGACAAAAATCCATATCGTATAAGTTATAAAAAGTCCCCGGATGACTAAATGTAAAACAGTCTGATAAAAGAAGTGATAATACAAACCAATTAGACATACATTGTGTAGCTCTACAAACATACAAACCAATTGGACATACATTGTGTAGCTCTACAAACATACAAACCAATTAGATATACATTGTGTAGCTCTACAAACGGTGATTTTTTTTATAGAAGAAGTGATAATACAAACCAATTAGACATACATTGTGTAGCTCTACAAACGGCAACCACTAAATTAAAAGCTCCTGACTTGTATCATGAACATTAAGACCATGGCTTGCCTTTTTGGATAATTTTAAAGCAAATTGCGATCAAACTTTTAGTTTCTTTCCAATGTTCTGTACAGATATGTTTTCTCTATAATTGGCGTGTTTTCTAGTAAATATCAATGTCAAAATGAAATAAAACCCCGTGGACAGTATAGCAGTTTCAAGTTAAATTAAAATTATACCATTGAAAGACTGAATCTTACCAAAAGCATATGATGATTTTGAGAATTATTTTTTTGTGCCTGTGATTTCATGATTAAGACACTTTTAACTATAAGACCCAACCATCTAACTTCAGGGGGCGAGGGGTTGTGACTTTTTATTTTGAGTCAGATTTTGTTTTTCTCTTAACAAGATATCATTCCTTGCTTTACGAAATTGTACAAACGTTCTCACATTCACCTCTGTCTGCAATTAACCATCGTACTGACAAGATGACATCACCCAATAGAATTAATGTTCACACATAGCCGACACTTCCACATAGGAGACAGACTTCAGTTAAAAAAATATGAGAGTAACGATATGCAGAAACTTTTGATGATGATAGGAAAATATATACATTGTAAGAAGTACTTTTACTTGATAAATGATCCATCCTAGTCTTAAATAAATGACCCTCATAATGCTTATAAGATTATTCCTCCCTGTCTAGTTCATTAAAGTGTGTTGACAACCAATATATATATGGTTAATGATGCGAAATGTATGATACTCATTTTCTTACTAAAGAATATGAATTCCTTTAACAAAAATGTTACTCGTAAACATGTAATGATGTATTTGTTTGTTGATGTTACGTAATAACTCGGACAGTTAAATAGTGATACATTTCATATCTGTCTTAAGATGAGCAAAATAATAATCAGTTACATAATGGGAACACGAAAGTCGTCAAAATGATGTAAACTTATTAATGGAATCATTTGAACCCTTATTTGATAACGGATACGAACAGTGACAAAAGAACCATTCATTTATGAATTGAACTCAATTAATGCAATAGCAAACTGCGTGAAATCCATTTTACCAAGCTTTTATATTTCGGACGATGGCGAGATTTTTTTTCATGATGTATCTATTTCTATTTCTCACTCTAAAGTTAATACTGCTGATCTGTTGATAACCTTGAAGTGAAATAAAACCTTTTTTAACAACAATTATGAATGCAAAGGAAATCTTAAGTTCAGTATTGGAGAGATATTGATAACAGTGATTTTTTTCAACCGTATCCAAAAGGACAGAAATGCGATTTACAGAAAATCAAAAGCGTTTTGTGTTAAAAAAAAAAAAAAGCGGCCTTTTTAATTTTAAAATAATATTTTTTTTAAATAAAGATGCATCTGGGATGGTCTACCTTTTAAGCTTATGCAAATAATAATTAAGTGGTGTCAATAAAATTCAGAAAAAATACAAGCTGTTTCTCATTGGCAAACATTCCACATTTCCATATATTTATACCATTGTTATGATAGACTTTTTTTGTTTTGAATACATTTGACTGCAAAGATAGATTTATAATCAGAGAAGATTGGAAAGCTGACAGTGTGATTCAGTCATTCAATACAAATATTTGGATTAAACATATGGTTACCTTTATTTTGAAATGCGTTAAAACATCATTCTGGAGTTTTCAATGGTGAGGTATTCATTATAAAATACGGAGATGTGGTTTGATTGCCAAATAGACAACTATTCACCAGAGACCAAATGGCGTAGATGTTAGTACCTTTAAATATGTGCTAAACATGAACCGCATAGCAAGCCATGACACCGGAAATAACAAGATGTAAAACAATTCAAATGAAAATACTTATGACTGGGATCAAATACAAAACAACAAACAACCATTTTATTAGAGGTTCTTGGAGACGACAGACACACACACACAAAATGTGACGGTACAAAACATTTCCGGAACCTTAACCCCCGCTAACCTCGGAAAGTGGTAAAACAGTACAGCATTAGAACAGACTAAATAAATCAGTTGGAAAGTGCTTGACCAATCAGTTCGATACAAAGCAAAACACAGCTAACAAGAACACTTGAGTGTAGAGAACTCGCTGTTCCTGAAAATCAGTTTCAAGCCAATAACAATAATAAAAAAAATATGAATGTAAACTATAAATCAATGAAACCATTTGATTTATTTTTAAAATGTCGTCTAAGTAGGAAAACATGACTTTGACTTGTGCAATGACAAAATGTAAGTATCAATAGGATGTAGAACCGTTAATAACTATATACCAAATACATGTATAGTTATGTTCCATTTATTGAAAGTAAAACAATAAAAACACTATTCAACAGTCTAACTTCAATGTTAGATTAATAGGTTCTGAAAATGATTTTATTCAAAGGATCGATAGACTTACATGGATAATATCACAAGCATAAAAAAGAATTTAATAAAGGTTTTGAATAATTTATGATAAAGAAATCTTTCGCTGAGTACTAGTGATACACATAATACGTCCATCGATATCAATAACTTCACTATTGACAACAGCAGAGCGAACGAGTTGTCGTAGCATAAGATGAAGCCAAAGGTGCAGCACTACCCAAAAAGGAAAAATTGACTGTAGTGAACGAACAATCATACCTTTTGTCGTAAATTGTAGTATAGAGTTTTCATGTGAAAATGAAATATTTCAATTGATCTAGGAAAGGGCAGTAATCGCTGTTTATATTACATTGATTTAAAGATATTTATTTAGAGAATTCACAATAATTATTTAATCGAAATATCAATGTAATAGTTACAGTAGGTAGTGTTGTATTTATCAATCAAATTAAATATAGACAGACCATTGCTAAGTTTGGTCATGCAATGTGATTAATAACAATACAAGGCAAACTTTGCTTTTCACAATTTGTACCATTAGGAATATCTACAATCTTTTCGGTAATCTTTATTGCAGAAACATACATATATATTGTCAAGAGGTCGTACAATGACCTATAGTTGTTATCTTCTATGTCGACTTGTCTCTGGTGGAGAGTTGTCTCAATGTCGATCATAACATATCTTCTTATCTTACATGATAGCTGATGTTAAGTTTTGTCATAAAAAAAATATAAGTTTGCTAAGAAATCTCCTGATAGATGGATTTTTTTTTATTAAATATTGAAGTAGGTTGTTGTCCTTAACAATTTGGTCAGATAATCTATAAATATGAAGCTTCCAATCACCAATAAACAATTGATAAAATAATAACGAAAATGTACAAAAAAATCAAATAACATTCAATTCCTATAGTTAATTATCCATTTTGAAATGGTGACGTTCCCTTGTCACCATCTTATGGTGTTTATATATCTCAAACTGGTTCGATTCGCTCGTGCATGTATTTTAACGATATAAATATCTGTATAACAGAAAAATACAGTAGCAACATATGCCCACCCTCCACTTTGTTAAAACATGTATACAATGACAGTTCAGATGTATCTAAATTCATATTTACACGTTTTATTGCAGAATATGCACAGCTGCAACGGCCAGTGGAACGACCATGTTTGTTTTTTCAAGGACGCTCAGCTTGCAGTGAATAAACTTCTTTAGGGTAAAAGTAGGATTGCTTTACAGTTCGGCTTGTATCAAAACTCTTGATAATCTAAATTCTTATTTTCTCTGAACAAGATACCACACCTTTACAAAACTGTACAAGCGTTCTTAAACTTTCCTCTGTCTGTTATCACCCATCTTATTGACAAGATTACATTACGCAATAAATGGGTCCTTTATAGCAAAGGGCCAGACTGCAGTTAAGAAAATTTGATAGTTACGATATGCAGATAACTTTGATGAGAAAGGGCAAATACGAAGTATTTTTCCTTGGTAAATGATTAATCCTTAAGTTTAAAACAAATGACCCTCTTCGAGTAAGACTAATGCTCATTTCTTCCTGTCTGGTTCATTACAATGATGTTGACAACCAATAAATACGGTTAATGATACGAGATGTTTGTTACTAATTTTCTTACTAAAGAATATATTGGCTTAAAAAATGTTGTTACACGTAAACATGTAGTGATGTATTTGGTTTTTTGATTTTGCATAATAATTATGACATTTAAAAAATGATGCATTTCATATCTGTCCTAAGATGGGTGAACTAACAATCAGTTCTATAGGAATTAGATTACAGTACATGAATACGAAAGTCATAAAATCAATAAAAAATCTAACAATTTATTAACGAAAGAATAGGACCTCTTTTTTGGGGAATTGATACGAACAGGGACAAAACAAAGCATTCATTAATGACATAAATGTCATGCAATAACACACTGCCTGAAATATAATGTATCTACTTTTCGAATTACTGTGGAAGGCCAGATGTTGTTGCGTGATATAAAACAATCTGAATTAAATACTTCAGATATATTTTTTCATATTTTTACAACAAAATTTAAAAAATAATAAGGTAACTTGAAGTCATTTAAACATATTCAATTATGGACAGATATTGCTATTAGTGATTTCGCTTTAAAATATAGTTCAAAAGGATAAGAAATGCGATTTACAAAAACGTCAGAGTATTAATAGGTTCAAAAATAATGAAGGTTTTGTTGACAAAGCTGCTTCTTAGTTGGTCCACTCAATTGGTCCGAGACCACAATTGTCGTCCCTTGATTTTCGTTGTCGTTTTCGAATATAGTCCCTAGTGTTGACAGTGGGTTACCTGCCATTTATTTTTATACCCCTTCCAAATTTATTTCTCCATTTTTAATGCCTCAAATTGCAAGTAGGGGGTGAAATTACACTGTAAAAAAAATTGGGTCCAGAATTTTAAAGGAAAGTAGTGATTTGGTCCAGCTGAAAAAGGTTAAAAATCAACACTTCGGAAGCTGTCAAAAGTTAAAGACGCCCTGATCATAAAATTGTCCATATTTTGAGTTAGAGCCGATGAAGTTTTCTTTTATTTTGATATAATTTGTCCCAAAAGTAGTACAACACACTTTAAAAAAATTCATTGAGAAAGCGCAGGTGGGATTTTTTTAATTTTCATTTATGTTCTAAAAGAAATGCACTACGAAATAATTGTGGTCTCGGACCAATTAGCTCTTAGGCTTGTTTAGCTAATCTTGTTAGTGCTGTCAATCAAATATCAGACAAGAACAAGCTGTCTCATTGTTTAACATACCACATCTCCTTATATTTATATTATTATCATAATATTAAACCTGCCTCCTTTGAGAAAGTTTGGTATGAAAGATCTTTTTAAGATAGAAGATTGAAAGGTTGTAGTTAAATTATGTAATAAAAATATGGTTATCACCATTCTAATATGTATATGTATTCAAAACATCATTCTGGAGTTTTTCGTTGCCTGGTATTCATCATGATATATGGATATGTGATAGGATTGAAAAGTGAAAAATATCTACAAGAGACCAAAGGAAGTAAATATTAGCCACTATAGTCCCCGTACGGCTTTCCACAACGAATAAAATGTATACCTCATAGCAAGCTATAAAAGGCCTCGACATAATAAAAGGTATAACAATTCAATTGATAAAACCAACTGCCTGGTATACAAAAATAACGAAAATCAGGTATCATAATAGCAACAAACGACACCTTCTAAATAACATGCCTCTGAAGTTGGACATGCACATACATGATACGACCTAGATTAGTGATGTTACAGTACAGTCAACATAAGAACATGAAAAATGGTCTAATAGTTAGATAGAAACAAAACATACAACAAACAACTTATACAAACAATCAAGACACAGAACCGATCCAGATAACTTAGAGTTCTTGAAAACTAGTTCAAAGCCAACAAAAACAAATAAAAATCATGTATCTAAGACAAAACATTTAGTTCAAAGAAGTCAACAACAGTCTATGAAACATGAAATTAACTTGTGCAATGCCAAATATAAGTATCAACAGGATGTAAAACCGTAAGCGTTAATAACTCTATACCAATACATGTAAAGTTATGTTTCATTTTTTGAAAGAAAAACTATTAACACAATATTGAGCAATCTAATTAAAATGTTAGATTAATAAGTTCTGTGAATAATTGTATTCAATAGATCGATAATCTTATATGAATCATATCTTAATCGTAATAAAATAATTTAATAAAAGGTTTTAAGTAAATCTATGGTAAAGAAATTTAAACTGAATAGTTTACCAGGGATACACATAATACGTTTTTCGATATCGATAACTTAACATCAGACAATGCCCTAGTGAACGAGTTGTCGTACCGTAAGACGAAGCCAAAGGAACATCACAAGCCAAAATGGGAAAACTGACTGTAGTCAACGAAAAAATCTACCTATTGTCTTAAACTTTAGTATTAGAGTTTTTCGTGTGAAATTGAAATACTTAAGTTGATTTAGTAAAGGATGGTAATCGCTGTTTATATTAGATTTGTTAAAAGAAACGTTATTTCTGTAAAGTTAGGCAGTGCATTCTCGATTATTTAAAAAAGAAATTATCAAGGTAACATTAACCAAAGGTAAGTTGAACTTATCAAGGAAATGAAATTTAAATAGACCATTACTAAGTTTGGCCATGAAATGGGATTAATAACAATAAGACAATACATGCCATAATATGCTTTCAAAGGGACACAATTAAAACCATAGCAATACCTACCACCTTCTAGGTAATCTTTTATTTCAGAACCATATATAGATGTTGTCAAGGAGGTTGTATAGGTGTCTATAGTTGTTATCGTTTATGTCGATTGGTCTCTGTTGAACAGTTGTTTCATTGACGTTCATACCATTTCTTCTTATTTTTAGCTGATGTTTAGTTTTGTCATAAAACGTTTACGTCTGCTAAGAAATCTCTTGACAGATGGAGCTTTTATAAGGAACAGAAAATGAGATAGGTTGTTGTCCTTAACATGAAAGTAATATAATCTGTAAATGTGAGGCTTCCTATCATCAATAAAAAATTGATAATATAATAACGAATATGTAAACTTTAAAATGACATTCACTTCCTAATGTTAATTATCCATTTTAAGATGGCGACGTTCCCTTGTTTGCCATCTTCTGGTGTTTATGTATCTCAGATTGTTCGATTGTCGCTCGTGTAAGTAATATTTATTTGATTTTAACGACATACATATTTGTATTACTGTAATATTATTACATTAGGGTTTTCGATATCACAAACTCATCAAAACATTTTCTAAATTTTATCATCGGTACAAGTATATCATTCCAGTCAAATATAAATCCACGTGCAGACATCTTATACGCTATATCATATCCTATCTTTTATGGTTTACATTATATACAAAGCTCGAACACGTCGTTATTTACCTCGAAAGCTAACTAAACATTTAAAGATACTTATTCAGCAGGGATATTGTTACGATACTGTTGTAAGATTTAAAAATAAAAGCATTTTTTGGGTATGCAAGATGTCCTTTGTTAATTTGCGTATCATTATTATTTTTATTATTTTAATTAGCTTCTTCTGTTAACTTTTCTGACATCGGACTCGGACTTCTTATTAACTGAGTTTGACTCTGTGTTTTGCTGTGGGTTTAATTATTCTTCGTTTGTTAAAAGTTTAGGGCTGGGTTGAGATCTCACAAAACATGTTTAATAAATAGTAGTATACCGCTGTTCAAAACTCATAAATCCATGGACAAAAAACAAAATCGGGGTAACAAACTAAAACCGAGGGAAACGCATTAAATATAAGAGGAGAACAACGACACAACACTAAAATGTAACACACACAGAAACGGACCAAGCATCAGACAAAATCCCACGAGAATAACAAATATAACATCAAAACCAAATACATGAATTTGGGATAGACAAGTACCGTGACACGTCTTATCGCAATGTGAAATTACACTCAAAAATAAGAGAAAACAAACGACGCAACGTTAAAATGTAACACACACAGAAACGAACAATAATATAACAATGGCCATATTCCTGACTTGGTACAGGACATTTTTAAAGGAAAAAATGGTGAGTTGAACCTGGTTTTGTGGCATGCCAAACCTCGCACTTTAATGGCAATGTTAAATATAACATTGAAATGACAGCATAATAACCCTGCTTATATTTTTTGCGTCTGTCCCGAGTCCGGAGCCTCTCGTCTTTGTCAGTCTGGTGTTTTTTTTTCATTTTGGTTCATTTATATGTTTCAGAGTTTATAATGACATCTATTTTTACTAAATTAGTACACATTTTTTAGAGGCCAGCAAAATTCTGCGGCTGCAGAATCTTTTCGCTGTGTTAAAGACCTATAGGTTGCTTTGGGCTTTTATTTGCTCCTTGGTCGTTTTGTTGTCTCTTTGACACAAACCCCATTCCCACTCTCAATGTTTTACGTATGTACTTTTAAAAATATAAATGCTTTTCGATTTTTAGTGCAGTTGATTTGTTGTCCATTACTTTACCTCTTTTATAAAGACTTAAAACACGAAATATTGTCAGCGTTGGCCTTTACCTTTATAAAAATGATTTTAATCTGAAAGTACTTGATTTATAAAAACTGTAAAAGTTCATTCAGATTTATGGCGTCAATTCAATCTTTTACACTACGTTTGATGTTCTGTGGGTTGTTAATCTATTGTGGTAAAGTTCAAGACCTTTTGGAAATAAGAAAGTATGTTCAATTGGACGCCTGGCAGAGTAATGAAAACAAGGAAATAATTCGATTGATCATTCTTTATCAAAAACTGTTGTTATCAATTGATATTGGCTAGTAGTTATATTGGTTCATCTGTAAAATTGGCAGTCAAATATTTATTTAGCTATATATCTACAGACAAGATTAATAGGAATTACATATAATGGTCATGTCTTGTCTATTTAATTATCCAGCACCGATACAACTCCTACAATGTATAATCAGCTTTCTATCAAAGGGTATCTATAACCTTGAAACCACAAGTGAATATCTTTAAGTTAAATGTCCATATGGATTTTAAATTATAAGACTCTGTTAGACTCTACGACACGAATAACACATTACCTCTGTTCAGTTCTATAGAACGAGCATCTCCAAGGCATTTAACACTTAGATTATAATTGAGCTGATCCAAATTTTAGAACAAATGTCTTCTAAGTAATTGCATTAGCCTGGGATTAGATGTTAATTCTTTTGAATACAATAGTATTGTCTACATGTGAATTTATTTCGCCCATTTCAGTATTAGTTTTGAAGTTGATGACCCTTGTTTTTTATGCTCTGTGTAACTAAATTTCTAAGTGCAATAATATCAATCGTTGTAACATTTTGAACTACCTAGTTGTTTCTCAATGTTATGCTATTTTTTAGGTGTTAATTGTCAGCGCTAAACTAGCTTTATATCTAAAAAGAAAAAAAAAAAAAAAAAAAAACCTGAGCGCACACTAAAAGGTGTCAATATTTGATACGCATTATGTTCTTCTTATATATATTTAATGATGGTATATGATACTAAACCCTAGCGGGAGGGATTGTGCGTGATTGTTTATAAGGAAGATACAATCTTACAATTCATTTCATTGAGGTCTGGAGCTGACAAGTCAGTGTCTGCTAGTATTCTTTTGTTTGTTTATGTATCATTGTCATTTTTCTAAGTTTCTTTTGTTACCAATGCCGGCATCGGACTCTTTTAAACTGAGTTTTACTATGTGTATTATCGTATGTTAATTCTACATTGCCTAGAGATATATGGGGAGGATTTTGATTACAAAACATGTGTAACACCGCAGCATTTTATGCCTGTTCCTATTAGAATCCTCTGGCGTTCGTAAGTCTTGTATGTTGTTCAAATTTAAGTTATTTTTTGTTTGTTTCAGAGTTTAATATGACGTCTATTTTCAGTGAACCACTACACATGTGTGTTTATGGCACAGTCATAAACCGTCAACGGCTGCACGATTTTCTCGCTATTGAAGACCCATTGGTGGCCTTGAGCTATTTTCTGCTCTTTCGTTAGTTTGTTGTTTCTTTGATACATTCCTCATCTCCATTCCTAATTTTTTATGTAATATTTATACTCTTCTTTCAGGAAAATTATTGCTAGCATGCATGCTGTTTTAGCACAGAATTCACGAGTACTTTCCAGAAGGCTGTTTGAATTTTATAAAAAAAAATGGAGTTCACTAACTGAAATATTGATTTTCATTGAGTTATGGATGTAAAAATATACACATAATTGAGTTATTGGACTTATAATAACTGCAATCCTTTCTGCTTTTAAAATATGATTGTTTAATTAAGACATATGGATAGAAAGGAAAGGAGTAAGGTTAAAATCTTATTTAGTTAAAAAATGGTTTAGTGTGAAAATAATACTTAAACATTACAAATATGACAGTTGTATTTGACCACAAGTTAATTTTGTTTTCATAATGAATAATGTTTGAATTTGATTTATAAACCTGACTTTTGATTAGTCAAATAAAACGATTTACGAAGTGTTGATATTTACATCCCAAATAGGCCAACAATATTTAAAAAAAGAAAGAGGCGAAAGATACCAAAGAGACATTCAAACTCATGCATGAAAGTAAACTGCCCACGCCATGGCTAAAAATGAAAAAGAAAAACAATAGAACACAAAAGACAATGCAACAAAAAACCCACCAAAACAAACAAAGAAAAAAGGCTGAGGGCTCAAAATTATATATATTCAAGTCGGTTAAAATTATAACGAAACATGTTAAAATATCTTTTTTGTTTACTCCAAGGGAAATGAACCATTGCCATAACCTGATTGTCCGTTATTTATCCTCGTCAGTTGAATTTTTCTCTGGAACTACTGGAATACAATGCAAATATTGTCTTTCATCTTGTAAACCGTTATAGATAGAGAAAATCGGACGATTTTGTTATACATTTTTGTACATTATTTTACTATAGCAGACGAAAAGAAACTGATTATAGAAGAAATGGTCAGCAAAGAAAGACATACAAATAAATCAGCATGATCAAAAGTCGACACCTTACGATGTTATTGCATTTGGATACTGTTTTTTCCCATTTGTTTGCGGGATTTTTGTTATTGCAAAAAACTGAAATAGACAAAGAGACACCGTGAAAGCAAAAAAATATCAGCAGCAAAAACTTATTAAAAGTTTTATAACCGAAATCTAAGTTGACTTATTGTAGAAGTTTTTGACCTTGAACAGTCATTTTATATCCATGTTTTGTGTTTTTGTTGACACTGAAGTAGATCGAGAGAAACTTTTATAGTAAAAATGATTTGCAGGAAAATCAAGTGAACTAAATTCGTTAGTCGAACTAACGACTTATTGAGTTCGTGTATTTGAACGACGATTATTACCAATCCCTCGACTTATGGCAGAACCTTTCAGAAATTTTCTTATTGCATTGTATCAACATTACTTTAGGAAACATATTAAGGTAAGAGATACATAATCCTCTGATAGATAATCTAGGTTCTGAATGCAAGTCTTTTACATTTTCAGTCCTAAAACCTGACAGTTTTAGAATTTGGTTGACCATTGAAATTAATGCTATGTGAAATTTCAATTGTCTAACCAGTTTTACTTGTTAGAGTTAATGTTTTCCGCTGTGACCGTTTCTGAAATAAAAATCTACAAGAAACAAAAATTACTCAAAAAGAGTTTGTAAGTTAAATTAAATACAATGGTTTCAGTCACAACAACATAAATAGTATCGAAAATATATTTCTTGCTGCAAGATGTTGTAATCCTTATTGAGAAATCATTATAACATAATTTTCGTCGGTTTTCTCTCTCTTAAATCAATAAGAATTTTTGACTCCTTTTATTCGAAAATGTTTTTCTCCATTGAGTATCAGTTGTATACAAAAAAGTCAAACAACAAAAAATACCAAAACCAAGGAAAATTCAAAACGGGAAGTCTTTTAACAAATAGCAAACTCAAAAGCTATCACACGAATGGAAAACAACAGTCTTATAATTGACTTGGTACATTTATTCCCTTATGGAAACAATTGTGAATAAAACGTGGTTTTAAAGCTACATGTAGCTTAACCTTTCATTTGCATTGAATTTCATTATACTGATAACGAAGCACCACGATAAAACACCATGCTACTATGTTTTTTTTTCTAAATATTTGCTAAAGAGTTTTCAATATAGAGAAACTGTTTAAAATATCAAAACTGTATTTATAAATCTTCACATGATTTGAGTTAGATATATACAAACTTATGTCTTACAAGACAGATTTTTATGTATGATTGTGACGATACAAGTGAAATTGTTTTGGTTATAAGTTTGCCTAGCATTAATATTATATGGTCTAACTTTTGGCTTACACACTTATTGAAAGAGCAGATCCATTTTGTCCTTCATACATGCATGATTATATGTGCAAGCTCATTATCCTATAAAGATAGGTTTGGAGTATCCCGCAGATCAGAAAGAAAATCCTAGGAAAAAATCCTCCATAAAGATTGGCCATACGCCTCAATGTGTAAACATTCAAGATTAATTTGATGCAGTTACAGTAGTTATCTAAATTTAGTTTTAGATTGAAGCAAATGAACTTGATAGAACATTTCTAATCTTAAAATGTTTACACATGCACACCTTAGCATGAAGGAAATTTTGTTCAATAATATTTGACTTTTATTGCTTAACTATTAATCTACTTGAAATCAAAAAAGAATGTTCTATGTCATTAAAATGCCTCTACCCCTCGTTTGTCTTTCATTTTATCGCGATTTTTAACAGTTTCTTGGACGATAATTTTAAACTATATTCGCAGATTTGTTATTTTTAAACGCTTTTATAAGTATCAAAGGTGTCTGCTATCAACTTATGGGTGGTAGATAATATATCAGTCTATAGAAGAATTGAATATACTTTTCAGTCATTCATTTATCATAACTTATCAGTAAAACTAGTTAAGACACCACTTCGCTCTCTTAATTTCAACACCTCATTACTCATATTATTATTTTACATATTCAATTTGTTACTGAATTCTTTTCCTACCTGGTACGTATAACTCTGCGTGATATTTACTTAACCTGAGTGCCTTTCATTTTAAAATAGTCTTAAGACTGTTAAACAGTTGTAGAAAAGGTGCCTTATAGTGTAAAGAGTATACGTTACTGTATCTACATGAGCCATCAGAATTAACCTACCTATTCTGATTACAATTTGGGGCAATTTTTGTTGTTGTATTTGATACCAACGCTTTTTCCATACCTGTGTAACGGAGATGCAATGACTATTGGAAGTCCAGTGTCTGGTTTCGGATTATCGAAAACAAGATGATATTTTCTATGTGAGGACTAAGTTATGATTAGGTGGTTGTCGTTTTTTGCTGTAAATTAAATACAAATTGTGTTTATTTATTTGTTTAGATAAATTATATATTTGTTTTTCTCCTTTGAATTGTTTTATGTTTTGGCATGTTGGGTCAGCTATTTTTACTTTTTTTTATTATCATTCATTGTTGAAGGCTGTACGATGACTTATAATAGTTATTATCATTCATTGTTGAAGGCTGTACGATGATCTATACTAGTTATTATCATTCATTGTTGAAGGCTGTACGTTGATCTATAATAGTTATTATCATTCATTGTTGAAGGCTTTACGTTGATCTATAATAGTTATTATCATTCATTGTTGAAGGCTGTACGATGACCTAAAATAGTTATTATCATTCATTGTTGAAGGCTGTACGATGACCTATAATAGTTATTATCATTCATTGTTGAAGGCTGTACGATGACCTATAATAGTTATTATCATACATTGTTGAAGGCTGTACGTTGACCTTTAATAGTTATTATCATCCATTGTTGAAGGCTGTACGATGACCTATAATAGTTGCTATCATTCATTGTTGAAGGCTGTACGATGACCTATAATAGTTATTATCATTCATTGTTGAAGGCTGTACGATGACCTATAATAGTTATTATCATTCATTGTTGAAGGCTGTACGACGACCTATAATAGTTATTATCATTCATTGTTGAAGGCTGTACGATGACCTTTAATAGTTATTATCATTCATTGTTGAAGGCTGTACGATGATCTATAATAGTTGCTATCATCCGTGTCATTTTAGATAGCAGACTTTTTGACAATCATACTCCATCTTGTCACATTTAAATCAATGTTTTCATATAACTTATTACTCCAGAGAGTGCACAATGAAGTGTATGTTACAGTTTTGTAGTTACGTAACTAGTAAAATAATGTTTTGAAATTGAGCAATGTTATCATTTGAACTTGTCACGACACATGTTCACGCTTCCTAGTATCAAATGAACTTACAAATTACGAATACGTCTAGACAATCTTTTAAAACAGGATTATATCTAGTTAATAAAAATGTTACCTTAATGCCTATCAAATCTAATAAAGAAGAATTGACAGTGATGTATTCCATTTTCATGTACTCTTATAAAGTCATTGTCTGCTTTAACATCAGCACCGAAATTAGATGACCAAAACAAATCCCATCCCAGACTTAAATAGTAGTTCTTCATATGCAGGTGCACTGAGTTATGTCACTGATCTGTTATTAAGTATCAGTATAATTGATGGCAGTATTCATTTTTCAATTAATATAGGAAGATGGAAATCTAGTTATAAACCTGCGTATCAAACTTAGTCATACAAACTGTCAAGGCATGCTCAATTAAAGAACAATATTATATCATAAGACATTTTGATAATCGAAATCGACTTACATTTTATCTCTCTACAAGCAAATTTGAATTAAACTAGAGGCACTATGTAACTTTGTTTTTATCACAAACACTTACGACAAAAATCAATTGTAGTTAACACAGAAATGTTCAGGACATTTTTTTTTTTTCAGATTTTTTTTGGTAAAATGGCTTACAGTATCGCTCACATGAGTTTCATACATACATTTGCAACTCAATTATAACACATATTTAACAATAAATTGATTCTTCTTTGGGAACCAATGAATCTCAAAGATGAACATGCACTACTGAATAATTTTCATACCATATCATCTGGCACGATCGGCTTGTCTGTTAAAAGAATACGTTTGTCGTAGTGGACAAGAACGATTAACAGATTGCCTTGGGAAGGGTATTAGCGGGATAATATTTAAACAAAAAACAGATTTTACCCAAGAGCGGAATTGACATATTAAAAGATTAAATTTGGTTCTAGCAGAATTAAACTAGAGGGCTCAACAAAATTAAAATTTAGCAAATGGCCCTAGCGGCATCAAAAGATTAAAATATAACATATTAGATGATTTAATTGGCTCCTAGAGGGATTAACCGCCAATATTGTAAACCAGTGTGACATTCTCAAAATGGAGTCATCAATGTATAAAAATAGATATAAAATAACTGATTCGAGTATTTAAATTGTTTTATTTTAAATCATGTACAGCAGTTAAAGTCATAAGACTTAATTTTAGATGGGAAGCATGAGATTAAAACAAATGTATTCAATCATTGTCATTTTTTCGATTTTCAGTAACAGTTGTCCATGTTAAAACTATAAAACATGATTCTAACGGAGGATCAATCTAAAATGCAGCTGGTTGTTCTTATTTAGATTTATATTTCAAATTTAATTCATTTGTTCTACTTTTATTGACAATGACGGATATATATCGTCATGGGATATTCAACAATTAAACTCCAAGATGATAAAAAATGTATGATATATCCTAAAGGTCTTGTAGTAGTTGGACTTTTAGATCATCTTCCTAATTTTTTGATTGAGGAAGATGTCAAATTTAATTTGCTAATAAAAGATCGTTCCTGTTTAATTCGAATTTTGTAATTAAGTATGATTTATAAAAGTGGTTTATAAATATGTCATGTGGACCCATGCAGGGTTTATCCCAGACTTATTAGGTCTTTCCACCTTTCCGTGGAAAGACCTATTGAATTTGTTCTGATTATTATTATTATTATTTTTTTTTTTTTTCTTCCGCCTAATTTTTTTCTTGCGTAGTATTGATGTTTCAAAAGATGTCGCTTAGATATTTGGAATATGGTATCGTATAGTTTATACGCTTTAAAACTTTACAACTGTGTAACAAAATACTTTACGTTGTAAGAGTTATCTCCCCAAACACTGTTTTTCTTGTGGCCACTACTCCTTCGCAACCATTAAAGATTACGACAAATTTATTTTACCAAATTGCTCGTTACATCTTCAGGATTAGGATATTCATTTGGACTGAAGCTTTACGGAGACTCCATATGAGAGTTATTCCCCCTTTTCCATTTAATTAAGTGATATGCATTTCTAAATGGTAAACCATAAGTGATAAACACATAGGGTCTTTAGATTTGGGGTCCTTGGTCCAAAATAATAAAAATGAGGTCAAGGTCAAAGGTCAAGGTCATATTCTAAATTTTGATTTTGGCTTATTTTCATTTATTTTCAAATACCTTATGACATATCGACAAATAATTTTTCATAAATTGTTAGTTGCGACATGTCCTTACTTGTATATTTTGATTGAAAGGGTGCGCAGACAATAAATGGGAGTTTTTGCCCATCTTACATTTAGAATTACGCGTAAAGTGATATTACTAATAAACCAAACATATTAAAGACCTTGGGTCTTTTGATTTAAGGTCCTTGGTTTGTGAACTTGAAATTGAGGTCAAGGTCATAGGTTAATATGACGTTCTAGATTTTGACCTTTGCTTTAAATTCATATAAATACATCATAAAGCCATAGGAACTCACATTTTAAACTGATTTTTAATATTTCAATATCAAAATAGATCTTTACTAGTGGAAAGACCTACAATTGTTCTCTGAACAATTGGTTTTTAATTGTTATATAGATTTATTTTCAGTCAAACTTTCTATGGAAAGTACATGTTTTATGGTGGTTGAATTAATCAACAATAATCAGAATCATAAAGATTGATTACAATGTCATGTTACAATCAAAAGTAAGATAAACTGGTCTTTTACATTTTTTAGGATATTTTTTTTCTGATATGCTCCTCTATTGTTGTTAACGATGGAGTTCAATTTAATAGCGTCTGTGATATACACTATAATTCTTAATATATATTTTAGAGATAATTAATGTGTCATTCAAGTGAAAGTTCAATTGCGTAACTTTGTTCTTGTTTGTAACACAAAAATTCCAAATAAGGAGTAGTCAAGTTTTAGTACTTGATATTACATTACGCTTTTTTGGGGGAAAAATCTGAGTTCTTGAAAACGTTTCATAGAGGTGGCTTGAACTGTTTTTATGGGTAATTGATTTATTAGTGGCTTCTTAACATCAACCGACAATTGTATCAGATGCATTGACGGAAGGACCCGCACCAACAGCCACATGGAAGGAATGCACAAGATTACCAAGAGAGTTCAATATGCACACCCATCATCTATGTACGACTTCACCGACCTACCAAAGAAAACCCAAGTGTAGATTTAACAGAATATACAGTTATCCATTATGTTACAGCTGGAGCCCTTCGACGAAAACGACGCCAATACAAAGTTATAGTAGCCAGACATCAGCTACTGGCAAACGGATACTATCAAGGATTCATCAACGTGATACTCAGCGTTGAGTCGACTTTATTTGCACTGAATGGTTTTGTGAAATATTGTGATTTGTGATAATAGGAATTCGTTTTTTTATCTGATAAATGTTTAAAGTTAATATTGTATTTTTCAACATTATACATAGATACAATGTAATAATTTCTATTACTTGTTTTTTTCATAATTTATACACAAGACAAGCTAGGAATATAATTTTATTGCTACACTACAAAACATATTGATTAAGACATTAAATTTTATACAATTATATACAATACTTTTTTGGCGTACGGCTGTCTCAGCAATTTAGCGTGCATGGTCACTTTATCCGAATTTTTTGAAAAACAAATAGAAATAGTGTAGTTGTAGGCAAACTGCGGTTTGCTTGAAAACATAGTCAGATCGGCTGGTTAGTGCCCAGTGTCTAATCTAGTTTAAAGCTACTACAGAAACACTATATTATGCACTATCCGCTCTCCTGGTTCCAAAGCATGTGTTTGATAAGCATCTGAACTGTGATTCAGATAAGTAGCCAAAGATATAGTAGAAAGCCAGAGAGAGCCGATCTGCGAAACAATTAGCATAAGCCTTTGTCTGAGCTTTCTAGCCAGAATATTGGCAAGACTTATGCTAAAGTTAGGATGTAAGTGACCACTGAATACCCCGTAAATTTGTGATTTGAGTGAAAACTCGAAATGACCCACATGATCTAACCGTATGAAAACATTAGCATTCAAATGAGACAACAATTATAACAATGAAAAAAAATTTTAAAAATACTATATAGATATCTATATATAAAATACACTAGAATAAACCATATGACATGCTAATAATGTGTAACAGTAAAATCTATCGGTGGTGGAGGGGAGGAAGGTGGTTAACAGAAAGAATGGCAATGCCTTCAACGTAAACAAAGAAAATCTATAAATAGTTTTCACGTGCTAAAAATAATTAAATGTAGATAATGCAATGGTGAACGGTAAGGGGCAAATCGTCACAGGGTTGACACTACTTAATTGTCAAATTGTAACCTATTGTAGTATTTTAAACGAATACTAAAAATCTGGACTAAAATAAGGCGTATAGGTACAGTTTTCAATTTGTTAGCAGGCATGACGTAAAACAGCGAATCAAAGAATTCAATATTTATAACTAATATGGGACAATGATGTTGATTAAAAAATACTCCATTCCAGGACCTTTTGTTTTCCAAATAATTAATATTATCAATTATTGATAAGTTCCAGTTCGACGGGTTCAAACAGAAAGATTTGAAAGCAGAGAAAACTGTGAATCTTATAATCAGCATGACTTTATCAGAACACAATACTAATACTAATATAAGGCTTGCGCATAGTTATATACTTTAATCCAGTCACGGACCCGCGATATACGGGTGTGTTCTAGTGTATCTTAAACCGCAAATGTACATTTTTATTGTAGAACATTTTATCTTAAGATTTTCGTGACAATGTGTAGCGTAATGCATTAGAATATCTTCTGTTAGAGGTGGCAAATCTGTTGTATCATCCCACTTAAAACCGGAGAGGCACAAAAAGTTTTTGTATGATTTAAATCCATGTTCGTATTGCGAACGCGTACTGCTTGCGATGGAGTTGTGAATTAAATTTTTAACTTTTGCATTTAATTCCACATTACTTGCCAAGATTTCGGACACGGAGTGGGTACTGTCTCTGCTGCTGGTGCTACTTTTTGGAAGGTCTGAAAATCAGTGCGAGATAAAGAGTCAGCTATCACATTTTTAACTCCGGGAATATGTTGACATTGAATAGTAAAGTTTTGTTTAACGGATAGCCATGTAAGTGTTCTCATTAACTTCATAATGTCTAGCACTTTAGATCTTCCTTTGTTAACTATATTAACGACGGCTTCATTGTCACAGTGGAACATGATACGTTTCTTATTCCATAAGTGCCCCATAATAAAGACGCAACAACAATCGGGTACAGTTCTCTAAAAGCCATGGACATGTCTGAATCGAGTGAAGTTGATAGTTCAGAAGGCCAAGTACTACTAAACCATTTACCTTGAAAAAAACCTCGGAAACCAAAGTTAGAAGCCGCATCTGTGTACAGTTCAATGTCACTAGCTAAAGTTATATGTTCGTCATAAAAGAAAGTAACCCTATTCCAGCCTTTTAGAAAATCTCGCCACATGATTAAGTCAGTTTTACAGTCTTTTGATAATGATATATAGTGATGTAGTTTATGAACTTTTGTAGATAACTTTATGAGATAACTGACAAACGATCTACCCGGACGAATAATTCTGGCCGCAAAATTAAAATGTCCTAACAGTTGTAATAATTCTCTTTTCGTTACCGATTTTTTATGCAGAAAACTGTCAATAAATTTGAAATTCTTTCTACCTTTTCATTAGGTAATCTTGCTTCAAAACTTACAGTGTCTAGTATGATTCCTAGATACTCGATAGTACAAGTGGGACCTACAGTCTTTTTCTTAGAAGAATTAGTTATTAGTGCCATTGTTCTAAATCCGCAAGAGTCCGGTGGTTGAATAGTGAGAAAATCATCTAGGAGATGAAGTATAACTGGTATGCCGTAATTTTCCTTTGCTATAGAAAGAATGGCGATTAACAAAGAAAATTTATAAATAGTTTTCACGTGCTAAAAATAATTGAATGTAGATAATGCAATGGGGAACGGTAAGGGGCAAATCGTCTTTTGTATAAACCTGAATTATATACATAATTCTCATAGGTTTTTAATATTTCATTTTTGCAATGAATGAATAAATAAGATTACATAAATTATGTTGGTAATAAAAAAAAAATGTTATCATATAATACTTAGAGTAAATAAGTTATAATTTTCATAGTATGATATAAGCATAAGAGATTTACGTGAACTCCATATTTTCCCCAAAAGGTGACTGTGGACTGATAAGAAAACAATTTTCGATTGAGAGTTTAATATGAAAATGACATGTAGTGATCTATATTTCACAAACCTCAGCTGAAGAAATACAAAACATTTAAAAAAAAAAATGCATTTATTGTATTATTATTTTTACATTTTCTATCAAAGAATTTGTCCCCTTATATAGATATTTGTTTTTATCCTCTTTAGTTTCATTTTCACTGAAAACGTACCATGTAGGTGTATTTTCCAAAATTTGCCGAGTAACGTCGAAAGGCCGTGCGATAACGTTACGAAAAAGCATACGATAATTACCAGAAATAGATGATATTTTTTTCATTTCAGCCTGGAAAAATATGGAATTCACCTAAATTTAGTGCTGTATTTAGCATACTGTAATAAAGGGCTGCGCTTTAGCGCATGATACGCCCGTTGCTCTTTTAACTTGTCTTTTATGCTTATATGAATTTATATGATCAACTAGAAATATATATACAAATCAAAAGGGATGTTACATTAATATATTCACCAAAGTTTCATAAAATCCCCCTTTTTTAAGGGGGTACCCAACACTAAACCCCAAAAAATTCCTGTCGTTTAATTTTTCTTAATTTTTTTTCATTGATAAACTAGGCCAACCTAAACATCTTGTAAAATTTTTAAAAGATTTGAACCATAGGGTTAAAAGATTTGGTAATTCAAATATGGCATCTTTTACATACTAGTATCGGCCAAAAATGGGAGTTTCTGAAATATGGGTATAGGGTTGAATTTGTTAAAAAAAAAAAAATTTAATCCTAATTTGACAATAGCATAGCTAATATTGATAGCTGAGGAGAATATTAGTTCACTGATACCCCCTTCTTGTAAGTTTTTGATTCCGGTTTAAAAAAATTGCCAGAACTTTAATAGGGGGTATCAGAATCAGCCTCGAAAAGTGAATGCTGTGCTTCTTGTTTTTGAAGAAGAATTTTTTTTTTGAAAAAAAATGTGTCGTTTAATTTTTTCATAAAACTAAGCATTTGGAGTGCTATACTAGTCGATTGTTCTTGCAAATTTTTTTTTATATTTAACCGTTAGAATTTTTGGAATTTAAGTTTAAATTAGGCCCCACCCTCAAATTGGTTCATCAAATAAGAGCAAAATCTATTCAAAAAGTACATAATGGCCATAATTTTGTTCGTCTTTTGAACTAGGCCTTAGCTATTTGGCATGTGGATGTATCATCACAGGGTTAAGTGTCTTGCATCATGATGACCTTTGTGTGACCTTCAAATGTGACCTCAAGGTCAACTTTATTGGTGTTTTTCCGTGAAAAACACAACCATGTAGGCCAAAACGTCTTTGCCTTTTGACCTAGGCCTTACATCTTTGGCATGTGTATGTATCATCATGAGGTGGCGTGCCTTCTCAAAATTTTGACCTTCATATGACCTTGAACTTTGACCTCAAGGACGATAATTGTGCTTTTTTGGTAAGAAACACTTGTACAGGCCATAACTTTCATGTAGTTATAAATTCATATTTATTTCAAAAAATCATAAAACAAAAGTTTTAATCGACCATACAACAATATAGACATATTTTATGACATTTCAAGCCATTCAATGCACGCGGAATACATAATGGACATGTAGTCACATACAATTGTTTGAAAAGGGAATCGTATCTATTGAAGCGCAGTGTACGTACTTAAATACTCAACTGACAGCTAAGTGAAAACTTTCTAGGAATCAAACATTAGGAGGAGTTATGCCAAATAACTATATACCAATAATGGGACAGACGGACAGGGTCCCCCCCAACCGACAATCAGTTGCAGGGGGAACAAAAGGATGTAATTGATTTTTGATTTGAGATACGATCGCGAGCAGTTGAAATTAAAAGCATGACACACCAAAAATACACATGATACATAGGCAAAAGCTTTAAAGTTGGCAGATGCTTTACATGATCAAGATTTCAATTTATTGGTCGTTTGGTCAGATTAAAAAATACACGATTCAAAACATAACGTCAAAACCATTGGTGCAAAGAATTATGGCTTATGAGAGATGAAATAGAGCTGACTGTGCAAAATCCTTTTACTGTTAAATCAAGTTCGTTAAACATAGACCTTTTTTTAGTATTTCTGCAGAGGTTTATATGACAAATAGATACAACTGATTTTTAGTTAAAAGCACGGCAGTAACAAGTTTCACATTATTTTTGAGCCCCTTATTATGATAGAGAATGATACATGACTTTATTCAGTAATAATATTGAATCGAGACTTGCAATAACACCACACTTTCTTTATATATTTAATTCAAAATTTCATTTGATAAAAAAAAATCGGAAAGATACACAAACATGACAATGGAGCAACAAAAGAAAATAACAAATTTTGCTATCCCTTCGAAATTGAAATTTGATAAAGCGATAATAACATGTTCTATTTATATCATACATGTGTAGTTTCAGTTTCAACTATGATTCTAATTTAAAATATAGACTTTACTTTCCCTAAAATTGCGGACGGAATAGAAGACACCCGTTAATTTTCTACGCATATCAAGATAAAGGTTGGAAAAAGATACTAGAAAGATATAGTTTCAGATGAATTAAGAAAGCAAAAATATGTGTAGTGTTTTTTGGACTGAATGAGATGTTTTTTTCTTCTTTTTGCCTTGTTCCGTGACATGTTAATGATGCACTGGTGGTTGATTATCCCTCTGGGTATCTTTGAACTTTTTACATGAATATAAATCATTCAATAAAATATTCAATTGCACTTTAAATAATATGACAGCAATGATAAAATCATGAATTATTCGTAATCTTTTTTACATTACTTCATGTATAACTAAGGCCATAGTGTATTTTATTTAAAAATACTAGTTTCGTTTAACAAAAAAAAGTATGAGAAGTCAATTCAGTTTTGATTTAATCAATTTGAGAAGAAGATCTACGAACATAAGCATTGTGTAATTTTCTTATTTATTTGGTTAAAATTTTAACAATGTCGGAGGGAGCTACCATTTGAGAGGATGGTAGGAGGGGTCCTGATCCTGAAATCCCGGCTTAAAAACATGAAATCCCGAGGTCCCGAATTTAAATAAATTTAAACCCTCACATCCCAATATCCGAAAAAAAGAATTTTCGGATCTTGAAAGGGTCAATCCCTAAATCTTGACCTTAGAAACACTCGATCCCGGAGTCTTGATAAAGGCCCTATCCACCCTCATTTGAGGAGGGGGGCTTGGATGAAATTTGGATGAAAAAGGCAAGACAGGCTTTGGAAGAAACAAAGGCAGGATCAGTAATTTAGCATAACAGGATGACAATTTATGAAAACAATTTCAGTAAACTAATGAAAAATACAGGTCCGTAAAGAATGAAAAATAAAAAAATGCAGGACAATATAATGATGAGTTCAACTATAAAACAAAATGCAGGACAAAGTTTTATAAATCCTAGCCCTCCCCTTTTAAAATCAAATAGTAGCATCCTTAGACTTTTTGCAATTTATTTAATTTTATTTAAGACATACATGTAGGCATTGCCAAGTAAAAAACGAAAACAGTTATGGTCCCTTCTCTTTCTGTTTCCCTCCTTTTCTAACGTCCTTGTTTTCTTTTGGTAAATTTTTTTCACTTTGAAATTTCCCTATCATGTCTCATTGAAGGTTCATTTATTGAAAATGATTAACTTTAAATGATTTTTAAAGATTAAATGAATAACAAAGGGTGTACGGTCTTAGCAATAATGTAAACATTCTGATCATGATCTTTTAAAAGCTTGCTTATTGCACATAATTTTAAAACGCAGCAAAGAATCAGACTATGAGTAAGAGTTATCTTTCCTTAGGTGTTCTGTACCCCCTTAAGTATAAAAATTCATTACTTAAGAAAACGTAAAATCTAAAATTTATAAAAATGGAAAGGGAACTTATGTCAATAGATATAAACAATTTATCAAAGTTGCACAAAGTTTTGTGAAAGTGTTAGTTATTGTCCCAAAATTGGAAAATCCCCCCTTTTTTAAGCATAAAAATTCATAACACGGAAATGTAAAATCTGAAATTTATAAAAATTGAAAGGGAGCTTACATCAATAGATATAAACAATTCACCAAAGTTTCATGGACATTGGTAAAAGCCTTTTTGAGTTATTGTCCGAAGTGTTGAAAATCCCCCTTTTTTTTATGAATAAAGCCCCATAAATCCAAAACTTAAAATCTGAAATTTATAAAAATTGAAAGGGAGCTTACATCAATAGATATAAACAATTCACCAAAGTTTCATGGACATTGGTGAAAGCCTTTTTGAGTTATTGTCCGAAGTGTTAAAAATCCCCTTTTTTATGAATAACGCCCCATAAATCCAAAACTTAAAATCTGAAATTTATAAAAATTGAAAGGGAGCTTAGATCAATAGATATAAACAATTCACCAAAGTTTCATGGACATTGGTGAAAGCCTTTTTGAGTTATTGTCCGAAGTGTTGAAAATCCCACTTTTTTTATGAATAAAGCCCCATAAATCCAAAACTTAAAATCTGAAATTAAAAAAAAACGAAAGGGAGCTTACGTCAATAGATATAAACAATTCACTTAAGTTTCATGGAAATTGGTGAAAGTGTTTTTGAGTTATTTTCCGAAGTGTGGACGACGGACGGACGGACGGACGGACAACGGTTTACCATAATACGGCCCGTCTAAAAGACGGGCGTATAAAAATTATAAATCAGTTACTACAAGTATATGATAAGTATCATTGTCACATAGAAGGTTACATTTAACCTTTTATATGTTTGTTATAATGTGATCTAATAAAACTTATTACCCTATCATTTTTTTAGCTCGCCTGGCCCACAGTGCCAAGTGAGCTTTTCTCATCACTTGGCATCCGTCGTCCTGCATCCGGCGTCCGTCGTCCGTAAACTTTTACAAAAATCTTCTTCTCTGAAACTACTATGCCAAATTTAACCAAACTTCGCCACAATCATCATTAGGGTATCTAGTTTAAAAAATGTGTCCGCTGACCCGGCTAACCAACCAAGATGGCTACCATGGCTAAAAATAGAACATAGGGGTAAAATGTAGATTTTGGCGTATATCTCTGAAACCAAAGAGTAAAAAGCAACTCTGACAGAGATAGAAATGTTTATCAGGTCAAGATCTATCTGTCCTCAAATTTTCAGATGAATCGGACAACCCGTTGTTAGGTTGCTGCTCCTGAAGTAGTCATTTTATGAAATTTTGCCGTATTTTGTTATTATCTTGAATATTATTATAGATAGAGATAAACTGTAAACAGCAATAATGGTCAGCAAAGTAAGTTCTACAAATAAGTCAATTTTTAACAATTTTTCGTAAATTTTTGTTATCTTTTAGAAAAATATTCTTCTCTGAAACTACTAAGATGAATTTAACCAAAGTTGTAAACAATCATCCTTAGGGTATGTAGTTTTCAAATTGTGTCTGATGACCCCACCCGCGAACCAAGATGGCCAACATGGCATATAATAGTACATAGGGTAAAATGCACTTTTTGGCTCATATATGGGTCAAAATCTTTAATTGTTTTTACATAGGCGGTAATGGTAACGTTTTTTCCTGCAGCTCAGTCCATATCGTAAACTTGGATATGTATGATAGCTCGTTTCGAAGCTGTGACATTTTCACATATGTGGTTAAATTTTCGGGGTACGAAGTGAGATTACTTTTCCCGTAAATTAGCATTCCCCGAACATCCTTTTGTGATGCAGGTCCTTGTGGTAAAATATCCCCCCTTTTAACACAATAAGTTCTTTGAAAATTTAAAACTTTGAACACATTTAATAGCTCCATAGTTTTTACACATTTATTCTATGTTCCTCTACTTTCCTAATCACCACAAATGGTAAAGTTCAGTCATTTGTAAAAAAATAGAAACATGTCCAATATCACTACACAGAGATTTTTTCTTTACACGTGATTTTTGAGTTCCTCATTTCGAAGCGCATTAGGAATGTTGTCCCATATCTAAACCCAAAGCATTTCGAGCAAATCTTTCATAAAACAAAATTGTTCATTAGGTCAAGATCTATCTGCCTTTCAATTTTCAGACCATGCTGGCAACCCGTTGTTAAGTTGCTGCCCCTGAATTGGTAATTCTAAGAAAAAAATTCAGCTTTTCGTTATCATCTTGAATATTATTATAGATAGAGATAAACTGTAAACAGAAATAATGGTCAGCAAAGTAAGTTCTACAAATAGGTCAACATGACCAAAATGGTCAGTTGACACCTTGGGGAGTTATTGCCTTTTTATAGTCAATTTTTAACAATTTTTCGTAAATTTTTGTTATCTTTTACAAAAATATTCTTCACTGAAACTACTAAGATGAATTTAACCAAAGTTGTAAACAATCATCCTTAGGGTATGTAGATTTAAAATTGTGTCTGATGACCCCAACCGCGAACCAAGATGGTCATTATGGCTTATAATAGTACATAGGGTAAAATGCAGTTTTTGGCTCATATATCTAATCCCAAAGCATTTCGAAAAATCTTTCAAAAAACAAAATTGTTCATTAGGTCAAGATCTATCTGCCCTTCAATTTTCAGACCATGCAGGCAACCCGTTGTTAAGTTGCTGCCCCTGAGTTGGTAATTTTAAGAAAAATTTTCAGCTTTTCGTTATCATCTTGAATATTATTATAGATAGAGATAAACTGTAAACAGCAATAATGTACAGCAAAGTAAGACCTACAAATAAATCAGCATGATCAAAATTGTCAATTGACCCCTTAAGTAGGTATTGCCCTTTATAATCAATTTTTAACAATTTTCATAAATTTTGTAAATTTTTACAAAATGATTTCCACTGAAACTACTGGTCCAAATTTATTATAGATAGAGATAATTGTAGCATCAAGAATGTTCAGTAAAGTAAGATCTACAAACACATCACCATCAACAAAACACAATTTTGTCATGAATCCAAATGTGTCCTTAGTTTAATATGCACATAAACCAAGGTGAGCGACTTAGAGCCTTAGTTTTATTTTTTGTTATTTTAAGTAGTCGGGTAATGTTGCATTGTGTTGCTTTTAATCTATTTACGTTATCATTTAGCTATCATTTATCCTCCCATCACATTCCCTACTCCTCCCCGTTTTCTTTACAAGCATGCTTATCGTATTACGATACTGGTGCATATAGAGGTTCAAATACCCGACGTAATGACATTTTACTTTTATGTTATCGACAGGATACGATATACAAATATATCATAGATTTAAATGTATAGCAATTACCACTCCTTTTAAAAGTCTTACAATGACTTCCGCAATTTTAAACACCATGGGTGATACCTTAAACGAAATCGTATAATTCCATTGTAGATGATAGATAATAGATAGTCCACTACTCCTCTATTACATATTAGTAATTAAGGAAAGCATACAAAGGCAGATTACCATCCAATGTTTTACGTATGTCAGTTTATTCCTTTAAACTATCACTACCTTTATTTTAGATTATCATTAAAATTTATATATTTAATAATTAAAGGTTACAAAACATTTTAGAGAGAAATTCGATTTTACTCAATTATTCAGCCGTTTTAATCAGTAAGATGTAAGCGTCCCAGGCGAGTTTTTTGTAGACGAAATGCGCGTATTGCGTGCAAAATTTAAATCCGTGTATCTTTGCTGAGTTAAGCCATACCCAAACTATCTTTGGAACTATGTCTAATGTTTTTATCAAGCAAATAATGTTACCAATTCAAAATGATATGTATAAATTGATAAAAAAAAATTGTACAAACTGTAAATAACATATATATTGGTAATTAATTTATCGAAACTACTTCGACAACCGTCTCATAAAAGTTGGCATGTATTCGTTATACTAAAATAGTGTGTTATAATAAATCATATTGTCCTTTTGTCATTCATTATTCGTCCAATTATAGTTTATTTCAATATATCAAGTAGAACACAAATATAGCAATTGAAAGATTGGCGATGATTATTATTTCGCTCATCTGTTTTCAGCTCCATTCAAAACCAATCACTGTTTTTTTTTTTTTTTAAATCTTTGACATTTTTCTTTTCTTTCCTTTTTGTTTTTTGATGTATGCAGATCGTGATTTTCCCGTTTTAGCTAATGAAACACAAAGAACTATTACGGGATTTTGCTAAAATTTTGTGTTCGCCGTCCTTTGAATTGCCATCCGTTACTGTCATGGAAATTCCGGGTGTCTATTTTTACATCAAGTCTTAAAGCTCTCTGAACTGTAAAGTTCTTTTTGAATTCAAATCAAATCTATACAAATATATTTGAAAATAACAAATGATATAACAAACCGAATAATCGCAAAATTACTATATAGTTGATTGTTATGAATATACGTTAGCTTTAAGAAAACACAAAACATATCAACAGAACCTATATTCAGTGTTAACTTCCATATTGTTATACATCTAACTTGAGATACTAGTAGACCGTCTGGTTAACATTAACATTATCACCTTAATGAGCATAAACGTCGCAGAAACATGTCAGAAATGAAACAACGATAGCTGTAAAAAGTTAATTCACAAAAATACTGAACTCCGAGGAAAATTCAAAGCTGAATGTCCCTAATCAAATGACAAAAATCAAATACTTCACTAGCTTGAACTACTATTATATTATGTGAATATAGTATTGGAAGCATTGCATACTGAATGGGACCCTCTGGAAGTGGCAGACAAACTCATCATTACATGGTTGCTTTTGTTTACCAAGTATGTTGATGGATATTGATAACTGAATTGAGAATTTTAATTGAGCTTTGTATAAATAAAACACATTTAGAACGCCGATGGTTAGAAAAAATCGATTAAGAACCCTCAATCGAAATCTAATCCTACTTATTGAACATTTTCCTGAACAAACGATATCACCAAAACCGAAACTGCGATTAAAACTTGACAGTCCTATCGAAGCCCAAATTAATTATTATAACACACAGATCTTGAATCTTTATCATAGAAGTATTATTATTGTGTACCCGCTAGGAAAAACAAACCTTGCTCCAACAAGCACTCATTATGCTGGTGTTTTATAGAAAGACTACATATTATGTACAACAGGTTGGACTAACAATCTGATATTCGGGAAATCAGAGATGATTCTTAAATTAAGAGTTTCTGGAATAAATGAATCAGATCATAACTAAATGAATGTAGATGATTAACAGTTCAGGAGGACATGACAATGATGATATAAGGGATGATTTGGTTCTTTTTCCTAAACCTCCACCTATATTATTATATCGTCGTGCTAGCAGAAAATCAAATTGGATTATATCCGGGGATTTCGTAGTAAGAAGTGTTAACCTACAAAAGGAAAACAAAAGTAGAACTTATCTATTCAGCAATTAAAAATGGAACTCTTCCTCGATTAGAAAAGGAAATGGGCAAAGTTTTAGTAGACATTTAATTAAATCCTTATTCAAATCAGCGATAATATTCCATCTTGTGATTGAAATCGATGTTAATCTTTCTTTTTTATAGTTTATTTTCATGTTTTCCTAAAAAGAAGTATGATATAAATTGTATTTTGTAATAACCTGACTGCAATGATGGGGATGTCATTTCCCAATGCATGTGACTTTATATTACAGGTTAAATTTGATAATTTTTTATAATATAGATAGATTTTTTTATATATATATTTGGTTCATTGACTTTTTACCGACTTTAACAGAGCATACGATAAGACAGAACTTTGATTTTCTATTCTCTTTGGTATTTACATTTTTTGTGGGGTTTATTTCTTTTCCTTCTTTCCGATTGGAAATGGTAATCTGCACTTTTTTCGCTTTCATTGGAGAATAATAATATTCGTTCGTCATTGTGCAAGATTGTTTCCTTTCAGCTCTTACCAGCAATGATATTCTTTTTGCAAATCCTGTATCTCCCCCAAAAATCAAACGATCGTCCCCATTGGTAAAATTTAATATGTCTGTTTCGACATGCTTGTGACCCCACAATAAAAGGAATAAAAAATCGATCTTTATACATGATGTCAACATGACCAATAGTAGTATGTTAGAAACGACACATTACTTTCGTTTTTCCGGACACTTTTAGATCAAATGTTCTTGTTGCGTAGATGCTGTACATTAATTGATTAATTGGAAAAATACGGCAAATCCAATGTTCTGAAATGAGAATAACACCTTTTAAATATGGTGTCTCAAATTATAACTCATTGACACTTTTTGGCAATTTAAACACATATACGTGTGTGCTGTTTCTGACCAAATAAAAGTTTTTTTCTGCTTTCAGGGTATGTAGGAATGTGATGCTTCTAGAAATCCCCCACACGAAAAAACATATTATTTTTTCTTTAAGGACTAAGTCTTGTACTTTATACCGCGGAAAGGAAACAATGTTTGCAATAAAAAATTTGAAAAAATACAATAGAAAATGTAAACAATACCGATCGTTTCACAAACAATTAACAGATGTTCACTGCTTTGAATCAACAAATAGATTTAGCTTATTTATGGGAAGCGCATAAAACAATATTGAACTGTGTTAAAATACCAAGGTAGTTGATGACATGCGATTAAAATATGGCCCTGTTTTTGAAAAAAAAAATATTTCAATATCAATCGATCAGCATATATAATAACATAGTACATTAAGTACATGTCCATTAGGTATCATATATAAAGTCAGGAATATGATAGCTCTTGTCCATTCGTTTTTGATGTGTTTTGTCGTTTGATTTTGCCATGTGTTTATGGACTTTCCGAATGGATTTTCCTCTGAGTTTAATATTTTTGTGATTTTACTTTGAATCAATAATTTGATACTACTAAAGTAAAACACTAATAGGAAATTTTTAAGAAATCATTCAATCAAATTTATTTCATCCAAAAATATCAGAGTCTTGAAAATGATAATCTCAAACGGTAAAGTATTCAATAATTGAGATCACAAATGTTTCTTTACATATTTTTTTCTGACTTGGGTTGATGTACACAGCTCAAGATAAATTATAGATTTGATTTGAACATGATTAAATATTTTCTTGAAAACAATTAGAAACCGTTTCTCCTTAAATTATTTATAAACAACTATAGCTTTCTGATCACGGCTATTAAATTTGTTTTTCAATCTTATACAATTTAAACTATTAAACAGTAGCGTTGACTATGTCATTACACCAGCTTCTTATATTACTATTGCAGAATTCATTAGTAATTTATTAAATTAATCCCTTTGACTTTCATTACAAATACCCCATATAGTGCAATGATAATCAAACAAACAAAAATATCGATTACATGGAATATCTGCAAGAGAGCAATTGACGGTCATACTGAGTGAATACGTCTTTGCATATACCTAAAATGCTAAATTAGGACGCCAAAGATTCCGAGAACATTATAAAGTTGGATGAATTTGGTTTTCAAACAATCACATAAAACTCATTAGCGAATAAACGTGCAGAAAGTTGTTCGCCTTTAAAATTAAAATAGATATCTGAATGAGAGAACAACCTGTACAAACAACCAGTTCAGAATCTCATTTTCCTGAAAATTTGGCGAATTCGTTTTTTTTTTTTTTTTGTATTACAGATATGACACTTTTTTTTCAAAAAACGAATACATTTCAGTAAACAAAAGCGACAAGAAAGGTAAATAATATATGAACACATTTAAGTTTTGAGGACACATCTTTATAGCGGGAAATGAAGTTAAAAGAATAATGTTCATTTGTATTCTTTCTTCAGAAGAAGCTCTTGTATGTAGTAAGCCTATTATATATGAATACATAAAGGAACACATCGACAAGAAGAGGAACACAGTTGGTCCCCATGGAAATGTCGATTGTTTTTTTTTGTTTGAAAAAACACGTCTTTCAAACATAATAAATATGTTGAAATAGTATACTATATACCAAACTTTTTAGGACATTTATAGTATACTTTGAACAAGATGATATTGATTGACAGCTGGTTCGTGTTTGGTTTATTGATAAATACATAATTTAAGAATAACTTAAAATTGCATGTTTATATTTATTATATTAAATACGACTTTGTAAAAAGGAAGGTAAGGTAATAAGAATAGCAAGATAGTCAATTAATTATCAAAGCTTCATTAATTTAGTGTATATTTCTGCAAAAGTGAGTATCTTCCCAAATTGTGTGAAACACATTTTTCAAGATGCTTAACAGACAATCAATAACTTGGATGATTTCCCTCGTTAAGTAGAAAAAACGCCGTAGCAGCATCCTGTTTTAATGTTTAATATTTTTTGCATATAAATCTGTATTGATTTGATAAATGCCCATAGCATAACCTCCCGCTAAAAAAACGTTTAATTGATTTTACAAAAGTATAATAACTGTAACAAACTGAAAATCTATCAATCACTGACAAAGAAAATATATTATCTGTCTGAAACACAATGCTTCTTCCTGTTGTAGGGTCATTTCATTTTTATCTTAAGTTCTAAAGTTATGCATAAACTTTGTATGCATTTTGTTACTTTAACAAATTCAAAAAGGGTCATAAATATTAACTTTCTTAATACACGCCTGCAGATTTCAATATTGAGGTTTGCTGATCTTTGGAAAATGTTAATAAGCCTAAAACTGATACAAAGTTTATGTTACTGTTACAAGAAAGAAGATTACTATTGTAATGGAAAACATCGAAATATGCAGGAGACAGTACCAGCTTTAGACCATTGAATGATAAACAAAGACAAGGCTTTAACATTACACAATTCTTCGTTACATAAAAGAATAAGATTATTCTAATCTTGTCAGTACCGGTACCTAATAATATCATTAACAGAAATGTTTTCTCTAACGATTCTTTTCAAAAACCATAAATTTAACATTTTGCGATATCTAAAACAATTTAACTAAATCCTCTTGGTTAATATACACGTCATTTCAATACTGTGGGGAAGGCATATAATACTCTTTTGTTCAGAACGATATGCATAAAAAGTACTTAAGTTTTTCATTCTAATATAAAGAAAAATCTACAGCGAAGATCATTTCTAACCTTTCATTAAATCTGTCAGAATCTGTCAGGAGAACTGTTTTATGACAGTATGTAGAACTGTCATCCTGGCACTCTTTAGACAGTTCTGGCTAGAATATTTCTAACCTAGAACTGATTTGGTCAGTTATACCTAGAACTGAATTAGACACTTCTATGAATCTTTGGTCGGTACTACGACTAGAACAGTTCTACGGCTATAACAGTTCTACGATTAGAACTTATTTTGGTCAGTTCTATCTATAGAACAGTTTTAAGAAATCTTTGTCTTAAATATAAATAAGTCAAAAGAATATAATATATATTGGAAAATTCTCATCACATCACTGTTTAAACATTAATAAAATAATAATAACACTGAATGGGGACCGGTGATATGCCCTATCTGCAGTGGCGTCATTTAGAACTGTTCTACAAATCCTGACAGGATTGGTCAGTTCTACGGCTAAAACAGTTTTAGACAGTTCTGTTGACAGTTCTACTCTTAGAACTGATTTGGTCAGTTCTGCTGACAATTCTACAAATAGAAATGATTTGAACAGTTCTATCAAGAACAGTTTTAGACAGTTCTATCCTAGAACTCATCGTGACAGTTCTACTAAGAGCAGTTCTAGGGTAGAACTTTTCTAGGAAGAACTGTTCTAGGACAGTTTAGAACAGTTCCATGGCAGATTATTCTTACAAACTAATGAGAGGTTAGACGTGATATGCATTTAGTTACTTCAGCTAATAGAAAAAGGGTCATAGATGTTCGCACTGTTAATGCACGCCTTGCAGATTTGATTAACGAGGGTTTGTTAATCTTTGGAATTGTACAATTATAATAGATATCATTGAATATGCAGGAAACAGTACCAGCTTAAGAACATTGAATGATAAACATAGACAAAGCTTTAACATTACACAATTCTTCGTTACAGTAAATACTAAGATTATTCTAATCTATTCAGTACCGGTACCTAATTATGGCATTAACAGAAATGTTTTCTCTAACGATTCTTTTCAAAAACCATTAATTTAACCATTTTGAGATATCTAAAACAATTAAACTAAATCCTCCTGGTTTATATACACGTCATTTCAATACTGTGGGGAAGGCATATAATACTCTTTTGTTCAGAACGATGTGCGTTAAAAGTATTGAAGTTATTCATTCAGATATAAAGAAACATCTACGTAGCAATTATATTTACATAACAAGGAAAGATGTTTTTCTATTAGACATTCTTTAAGCAAATTGGGACACCAAATTATAGTTTTAGGGGTTTCACGGAATCATGTTAATCATCCATTTCAATACAGTAATTTGCTTAAAACCCGTAGTTGTATGTTGAGCATGTACAAATGTATGCTATTTGGTACACACACACACACTAATCCTCCTATATTTTATAATTGATTGTTGCTAAGACTATGCCGGTTTCCGATGAAAGTAAAATAAATAGATTTGAAGTCTTCCATTGATATTGACCATGTTTAGTTTTTATTTTTTGTTTGCTCAAAGAGAACCAGATAATCACCTTTATCATCAGTGAGGTCTTCTTTTTTTTTAATAATATAACAATTAAATCAATTAAAGATGAAACAAATCATGTTCAGAAATACCTTTAGACATAACAATTTCTTATTTTAATTGTTTAGCAAAACTGTCAGAGAAAAAAATGAAACAGAAGATATTCCAGTGATGATAAAATATCATAAGTCTAAGTTTAATAATTGCATACGTCTGAAGCGTTTTTCTAACTCTACCTTAATCAGTAACAGTCGAAGCCAAATATTTGAAATCCGAGGATGTATAAGTACCGAAACGGTTGGAGAGATGTATGGCAAAAATACCTAAAATCAATAGCCAAATTCATCTAAAGTCAACTTTTCCTGATGGAGTTGAAAACTTAGTTTCTAAATAATTCAAAATTTATAAACGGACAATTTTAGAAAAGTTTGTTAAATCATGTCGGTACCGAAGTACTGACTACTGAGCTGGTGATACCCTCGGGAACTGATAGTCGAGGTTGTGAATTTACTCTATCATATGGCTGAGCGATGATAATTGTTTTTAATTTAACCCTCTCGTCTAGACCAATGAAAAATCAATAATTTAAAGGACAATGAATTGAATTTACATCAAGTTATTAAAGACAATGCTTAAGTTTTATGTTTTGGCTCAGATTTTATTATATGACTTGCAAAATACAAAAGTAAAACATTTTGCTTCACTTCAGTGTGATTTTTATAATACCCGTAACGTTGTTATGTAAGTGATATCATAGAAAATACTTTGAAATAAAATTCATCTGTAAAAGGCACTAATGATTCAGTATGATAAATAACATAACACATAGTTGAGAGGGTGATAGAGTGATTGGTACCCTTCGATAAAGCATTGTCAACCTTACCTTTGCCGCGGTTGACAATGTTTCCTCGGGTACAAATCTGCTCTATCACCCTCTCAGCTATCTGTTATTTATATAATGACGACCTTTCTCATAAATCTACCGGTGTATTTACATTGTATAATATTACACAAAAAAAAAAATGATTTGCATCCTTACAAGAAGCGCTACATACACAATTTGAAATCTGATTTATATCATTTTTTTAAAGTTTAGTCGTTATTGAGCCTAAAAATCATAATTAACATTCAAATTCAACTTGACTTACATGCAATGGGATTTTAATGTCTTTATTTACAAAATTAGCTCTAAGTTTAACTGTTATATGTTGTAACGGTTACGGACCGATTTGTCACGTTTATCTTATTTCGAGGTAACAAATGAGGAACATTTGCAGAAAGAGACAATCAAAAGTTCTCTTTTAGCAGTGAATGATAAGTTTACTCAACTCATTATTATTAAATAATCGAAAATAGAAATATAAAGATATGGTATAATTGTCAATGAGGCAGATGAAACTTTCTTCTGTATTTCCTCAATGTAAAGGTTCACGGCCAATCTAAATATTACTATTTATTTTAATTTATTGGAAAATAGCAAATGTCACACTTCACAAGCATAATCAAATGTATAGAACGAAAATAAACTTGGTTTACTTTTACAAATTGGGACTTGAATGGAGAGTTGTCTCATTGGCACGCATACCACATCTTCTTATACCTATTGATTTAAAGCGAGGAAGTGCTACTGATATGACTGTCAGATTTTGCTTTACTTTTTGTCTGTTTATTGTTTACTTTGGTTTTTTAATACTCCTAAATGTTTGCTAAAGCTTTTTTTATTGTCAACATTGCGACATGGGAAATATATGTTTATAATACACGTATGTACCAGAAACTGACATTCCAATTAAGAACAAGTTAAATTACAAAATGTATTTGACAGCTGTATTTAAGTAATTTAGAATCAAATTCAGTTAAACGAACACGATCCAATACTCCTTAGCTTTAAATCATACTGTAACAACTAATTATTAGTTTTCAAATGCTGTTTTCATTGATATTATCTTGATTAAAAGTTAAAAGAAAAATAAACAAACTGCATTCTAGGATGCAATTATTTGTTCTTTTCTGATGTTAAAGATGAAAAAGCTATATATTTTTTTCTTCTTATTTGCAGAACAAACAAAAACAAATATGAGTTGGATATATAATTTCTTGTTTTCGTGTACAGAACGAAAAAACAGCATAATGTTGAATTTTCAACGGAAAACCAACTGTTCGTGTCTTCTTCATTTTAAAGGACTATTTAAAAAGTAATTCAAACCAAAGTGTATTCATTTTATTTGCATATTTTAAACTCTGGATAAATATAAGATGCATTTTTATTTTTCATTTTTGATTAATAAATTGAAGACAAGATATTTTTTTCATAGTGACCCTCACCACTACCAAAAAAAAAAACATACAAAATAAAACAAACATATAAAGTTGACCTATTATTGGTAACGTCCCCGTCATTTGAACTTGGTGGGTAGTTTTCTCCTTGGCTATTTTATTAGAACTTAATCTTATAAAGATTACTAGCTAGTTGTTACGAAGGGGCAAAGAAAAGACAAGCGATGTCTTGCAAAAAAAATGATTTATTGAATTAACTGCCGTGTATATTATTGTGGTCCAAGGTAAATATGTTAACATCAAACATACAATTTCCTTAGAAGTTTTTACTTTAAAAAGTAACGCCTAAAATGTAAATGTTGTCAAAATATTAGAACAAAAAGGTAGTCGACATTTTACCGATAAAGATGTGCAACAGCTTCTTCAGGACAACACTACATCAATATGTAAACAATATGTAGATTCAGCTACAAAGGTGGTCAACCGTCGTGGAGAGTGGGAAATTATGACTACCACTGGATGGTGTTGACATGTTGTATGTATCATCACATGAATTTAGGTTTTTTTTTAACAGGCCACCTATGCACATTTTGTAGAGTTTTGACAGGGACAAATATATGTGTTTACCCCAGCTAATCCTTGAGGTGAAAATATAAAGAGAAATTCAAATTAACTATGCAATACGAAGGATCAAATGTATAGTCAAAACATCAGCTTTGATAATGTCATATCAAATAGACAGTTTTACCTATAGTGCTTAAATTTCACTTGTGCACTCCTGATACTTTTTTATTTTTTATTTTTAATTAAGATTAAATTAGAATATTCATTCATTTATAGCAGACAAGATGGTAAGCTAACTGACATCCATTATGAAAGTGTACCATAAAATAGTTCTAGTGGAAACTATGCATCCTTGATTAGATATGTTTCTTTCCGCCTTAAACTAGAAAAGAAAGTGTAAAGAAAAACTCAATATTAAATACCAAAAAAATGTGGTATAATTTCAAATGAGACAACTATCCTTTAAAAACCAAAAAAAGAGGACGTAAACAAATATTGGGTGCTGTAAATCTTTCAACAAATAATCCACACAATAAAACTATGAGATTGTGACTTGGGTGGAGAGATGTCTGATTGGCAATCATACCACACCTTATTATTTATATAAACTTATAATATTAAACGAAAAAAGACATTATCCAACGACAACTACTGGACTTCATCTTCCATGTGACTCTGCAATACAAAACGAGAAAAATAAAAAGTATTAGGTAAAAACAACGAAATATTGAATAAACACGCAAATAATTATAAATCCGCAATGCTCTTACTATCAAGTCAAGAATATCGCAGGTGTTTTATCGTTTGTTCCGTTGATTGATAGCGTTTTATTTTGTAACGTTTTTATGTACTTCCCCTTTTTGAAATAGTCTTAGAATTTTGCTATGTTTGATATACCTTTTCTCGCACATGATTACTAGATAATTCGAGCGACACTGACGGGGTTAGTGTGGACGAGACGCACGTTTAGCGTACACAAATATTAACCTGGTATCTTTGGTTAATTTTTATTACAACCACTGAGTCTATGCCACTGTTTTTGGAAGTTTCCTCCCCGACCATGAGTATCATAAGACCAGTAGTCAGCAATTCTTTTTGACATGACATAGCGTTGGAACGGTCATATTTATAAATTAACTGTTTAAAAAAACATTAAATTTAGCTCAGAAATAGATGACCATAGCTGGCATATCATTCGGAATGTATTTGCCAATTCCAGATCCATCCAATTATCTAGGGAAACTACTGTCATACGTTGACATGCAGTATTTATTGATCAAAACATCTTAAAACCTTGTTGTTGCCGACTGACTACGTAAGGAATTCGTCGCCATCGATGTTGATATAAAACCGAGGACAACTTTATGTGTAACACACCCAAGTATCAGCAAAGTGTTGAAGAGCAAGAACTCACTACGAAAATTGACCGGAATTCTTAAAAATCAGTTACAATTTACGATCAAGGACCATTTTCTAAAAGACTTTTAATTTTTACTAAAATTTGATGTTTCATGGATTCATTAATGAGCTTTTTTTTCGTTTAGTCTTAGGTGCATGATGCTTTTATTAGTTGTTAGTGGCCTTTGAACTAGCTGTCAGATCACTGCGAGTACTCTTAGATCTGTTCATTGTGTCTTTTTGTGTCGGGATGTATAAGTACCCGGCCACGTACGTCCACTTGTATGTTTGTCCATCTAATGAGTTAAGCCTTTTTCAACTGATTTTTATAGTTCGTTCTTATGTTGTACTGTTATACCACTGTCCCAAGTAAGGGGAGGGTTGGGATCCCGCTGACATGTTTAACCCCGCCACATTATTTATGAATGTGCCTGTCCCAAGTCAGGAGCCTGTAATTCAGTGGTTGTCGTTTGTTTATGTGTTACATATTTTTTTTTTTGTTCATTTTTTTACATAAATAAGGCCGTTAGTTTTCTCGTTTGAATTGTTTTACATTGTCTTATCGGGGCCTTTTATAGCTGACTATGCGGTATTGACTTTGCTCATTGCTGAAGGCCGTACGGTGACCTATAGTTGTTAATGTCTGTTTCATTTTGGTCTTTTGTGGATAGTTGTCTCCTTGGCAATCATACCACATCTTCTTTTTTATATTTCAAGGTTTCAGCAATATTTTTGAACATGTAGCCATTTTATAATGTTATAAAGATGCGTCAAAATAACAACAAAAAAAAATGGCAAAATTTTAGTTTTTGTCCCACAAATGGATATAAATGACTTTCCTATCAATATTAAACAAAATTGACGAATATATACTAATTTAATACAAAATCTTGTGTGATGACTGTACATTGTTCGACATTTTTATCTAATTATATTTAACGCCTACGATACATTTTTATATCTTCTATCAATTTTACAAAACGTTAAACTGCTTAAATTTGTACAATTTAATTTCTTTTAAATCTAAGCTCTTTTTATATATATATACATGGCAATTCCCTTGAATGAGAAATTAACACGATTCGGTTCGAATTAAGGATCGTTTAGCAGAATGAAAGAGAAAAGTCTGTGTAATCTTTCTATGATTGATGTATTTTTAAACAGTTGTTATAGGATTACTCCGTTTTACTTTTATAGCTTTTTCGACGTAAAATTGACAGATAAGCATTGTGATGAGTATAAAATCAATGCTTATGATACCTCGGGACAACCAGGTCTGATATGGAACAAATGATATGTCAAGTAGGAGCATAAGGCATCTGTAACTTTCCTAGTCGCTAATTTGAAATGATTCCATCATTCTTTGAGGATCATCTGCTTTCAGTGCTTGGCGTGATGATTAAAGAACTAATTTGCTATCTGTAATCAACTCGTACACGTGGTGTGTTTGGTGAAGTGTTTACGTAGGGATTTCAATTGTGTTGCGGGTGATGCTAAATTAATTGCTTCGTGGATATGACATGATCGTAGTTACAATCAATCAGATTTAGGTCTTAGCTTTATATGTCTTTCATCAAAAACATGTTTAGCTATTGTTATGAATTAGTAATGGCATAAAACTCACACTTCGTTGCCTAGACAAGGCTTTTTTAGTATTTATTTTTAAAATTAGATATGTCTTTTTTAGAGAGATTCGCCCATGGCATATTTACCATATGAGAAAGGCTACTTGCATTTTTGTAAAGGATACACCTTTTTTAAAAACTCATTAGTTGTTGCCTAGACAAAGTTTACGAGATTTATGTGCTCTAAACACGTACGTTTATCCTTCAATGATAAAATTTAATAAATCATATCAATTTGTCATAAAATAGGTAAAATAAGATTTAATTCAGTCTGGTAAGAATATCGTTGCTTTTTTATTTTTTGAAATTTCTGAATTTCAAATTGAGAAATGTCACTTTTTTAGAGAGAGATTCAACTGTTTTGTTATGAAGCTTACTTCGTTAACATCACTAGTTTCAGATCTCCGTAATGGTAAATATTTTTGACCAATATAAATCCTATAACCAAATTCAAAAAATTTCAAACGGAAGCAACATATATTATTCAGCTAACAGCAGGCTTATACTAATAAAAATAATAAAAAGTGTATTTTAGAAAAGGACGAACTGGAAAAAATCAAGAAAATTTATTTCATGGAGTTTGACCTTCATGAAATGTGATCTTTCAAAAATTTCTCATAAAACAAGATATTCTGTTTGGACAAAACATTTTTCCTTTTGTACTAATTAAAGTTTATAATTGTTATGTTTAACTTAATATCCTGTGTACGAAATTAAGATTCTGGCGAAGTCTACTACATGAATTGGAATTACCAATTATCGAGGCGAAGCTACTGATAAAATAAAAAAAGACAAATCCTTGACTAATCTGGAATTGTTTATTCTCATTTATTTCGAACATCCTCGGAGCCATCGGTGATACAAATTTTATGTTGGACCTTAATGAAGTATCATTGCCAAGGCCAAACCACGTCAATATCAATTATTTATCAGAATATCGAAACCACAATATATCCATCAACATTATTGTACACTACCAGTGGCAAAAATTGATAAAATCACAGCTTTGGTAACTATAAAGTTAATTCAAATAGTTATAAAAAAATGATGGGATACTTTATCGAAGGATTGAATTATTACATGCGACAGATGTTAATAAGATTGTTTTTCATAGATGAAGTACTTTGCAATCTATCACTATCAATAGTCGTGTCCAGATGCACTATCAGTATGGCTTGTCCTTGTTTTTTTTAACATAGTACATGTACTACTAAATTTAGCCCAGATAATGTTATGAATAAAACCATTCAGTATTATTAATCAACGTCCAGTGACAAATATTTCAATTCATTTAAGAAATTGTAAAAAAGAAATAAAAAAAGATGATGGGAAAAGTCAAAATGGCAAATCTGCATTCATAATTATGTCATTCTTAACATATCATTTGTCGCGGTCAACCACACAATGATAGCCTCTGTAAATCTTATTAAAAAATCGAAATCTTATTGACACTGATGATTGACTTCGTCAGTTACATTTCGGGCGCATTTTAACTACTTCAACACTTGCTAATAACAGAGACATATATTATACAAATGTGTATATATGTCTCTGCTAAGAAATATGTCAATACACGATTGGTAAAGATAATCCCACGTCATTAAGCAAAACATTGTGTTTGCTCTGAGTCTGTCGTTATTTGTAATGATAAGGATCAATTGCACTTGGAGAAAACACTCGGATTGACAAGGAAAAAACCTCAATATCGTATTCCAATGTAATGTTTCCTTTAATATACGTTTGCGCTGGCCTTGCAATTTTAAACCATTCGAGTCATTTGTATGTATTCAACCAAAAAAAAAATGCAGGTTTCATGTTCCGAGTACAATTTTCTACTCCGAGTACTTAGCAAAATGTACCACTTTAACCATAGAACGTGTTCTTATATATTTTTGCATCGGAACTAAACACATTTATTTAAACACCAGTTGTTGGCATGACACGGGTTATGTGCTTCTCATATATGTTATTATGGTATGATACTAAACCCCTCACGGGAAGGATTGTGCCTGATATGTATATGATGAAGACATAATCTTTTAATCAGTTTCATTGAAGTCTGGAGCTGGCATGTCAGTTAACTGCTAGTAGTCTGATGTTATTTATGTATTATTGTCATTTTGTTTATTTTCTTTGGTTACATCTTCTGACATCAGAGTCGGACTTCTCTTGAACTGAATTTTAATGTGCGTATTGTTATGCGTTTACTTTTCTGCATTGGCTAGAGGTATAGGGGGAGGGTTGAGACCTCATAAACATGTTTAACCCAGCTGCATTTTTGCGCCTGTCCCAAGTCAGGAACCTCTGGCCTTTGTTAGTCTTGTATTTTTTTTTTATTTTAGTTTCTTGTGTACAATTTGGAGTTTAGTATGGCGTTCATTATCACTGAACTAGTATATATATTTGTTTCGGGGCCAGCTGAAGGACGCCTCCGGGTGCGGGAATTTCTTGTTGCATTGAAGACCTGTTGGTGACCTTCTGCTGTTGTCTGCTCTATGGTCGGGTTGTTGTCGCTTACATTCCCCATTCCCATTCTCAATTTTATATCTTATATATATAAACAAAGAAGATTGTCTAACATGTCTTTATATTACCTGGAAATAGTTAATTGTTACAATTTATTAACAGCAAAAAGTGCTGTTCATTTTTCAGGAATATAAAAGTACTTTAATTGAATTATATTTAATAAAAGATCAGATTTACTCATACATACAAAGATATCAATGTTTGTTTTTCGAACATTTCCTTTTCACCTTAACTAAGAAGAAATAAGTGTTTTACATTAGTGTTAAGGTACTTATAACCCTAGAATTTTTGTTTCGTTTAATTTTTTTTTATTATCTACTCCATTGTAAGGGTAGGTAAAGACGCACATATCTTTTAATACATTAATTTGGTAAGGGTTATCTCTTGTACCCTAGGTATATCCCTTTAAGCTGCCAAGTACAAGGGTTTAATTTAATTTTATACGACAAAGAAAAAGAAAAAAATCATGAGCAGCAAGCACCATACCTATACTATAAAAATTACAAAAAAAAAAATAAAGAATTGAAAAAATTTGGTCAAATAAATAAAGTAAAGAAAAAGACAAATACAAAGTAAACAGTAGAAGTAAATATAGTAAATTATAACTAATAAATTATAACTACTAAATTATAACTACTAAGTACTGTTTATATATGTCACATTCAATAAGTACTTCTGAATGGTTATAATTGTCGCTTAAAAAAGCAAACTTTCTATATTTCGTATTAATTAAAGTAGAATAGAAATGTATAGTGCAGCAATTTGATAAAGAATATTGAAACACTGATTATTAATTTTAAAGTTCACCATAAATTGATTTACACTGTCAACAATATTCAGAAATTATGGATTTCGTTTAATGCATACGTTATTACTAAATTGATTTCGCGTTCGACTTGTTAGTTCATACAAACCATTTCTCTCTGACTGAACGTGCCTATTTGAACATTATAGTCTAAATCAGTAGTTGGGCATGTAATGGAGAAGTAGTAAAAAGGCGAATAGCTCATTCGTTTTGTGAAACACATTTAAACAAGGTTTCCAACCTTCAACAATGAAATATCTTATTTACGACATATCGGACAAAACGCATTACAAGAGATGAATTTTAAGACAAGTTGTCTGGAAAGTTAATGGCTTTAGTAGGAATTTTATGTGCGTGAGTTTAAGAAGTATAGTTTAAATTGCAGTATTAAATGAGTAATTTTTAATCGAAATCAACGAAACGAAAATGACTGAACGCAATATTTACCATATTGAAGGACATCCCATACTTAATCAGAATGACATTAAATATCTCTACTGGGAACACGAATTTTGATTGAACAGTTGTAACAATGCTTCTTATGGATAGGCATTTCGATTACGCTTTCACAGGAATATAACTCGATTTATAACATTTAAAGAAGTCGCTGATTGATCTCATTGTATCGCTTAGATGGTCATTAATTTGACGTTGCTTCAGAAATTACCCGTAAATAGAGAACAAGCATGCCAGTGCTTCATTTATGACAATAAAATACTCGCGATTTACAAAATTTGAAGCGTGCATCTCTCAACATATGTTTACAGAACGATAGAACGCAACAGTAGAAAGCTACTAAAGAACTATGTTTACATATAAATGTGATTAGCTCATTGGATACTTTTGAATCTTATGTTTCACGAAAATAATAGAAAAACGACTTTCTATGGATGAGGTTTGCCAATTAGAGGTAACGTCCAATCATCGCTGATCATATTTTATTCCACCACTCTGTGTTGCAATCAATATCAAATAGACATCTTTTATAAGAACATTGATGAAAATCAAGGTATCGGAAATAATTACAATCGAACAAGGTTTCTTTTTCGCGAGCAATATAAATACGTGGAAAATAATTCATAACTATCAGATAAGAGAAGACGTATAGATGGCTAGTAACTTATCTTAATCTGTTATCACACGGAGAATTACTATAATGGATCATACTTTTCTACAGCAAACTAAAAAGTGCCTTTAAAAAGAAACTCGAAAGTATTTTTCAAAGATTAAAGAAAGATATTTCCATTTACTCTAGGAACTTCTACATACATTTTCTGAAAGATTATAAAACATAAATAACGGAAGTTTCCTTCTCTGAAATGATGTTTGATCATGAGACATAACACGGAGGCTAACCAGACAGCACAGCAACTAGACATGATTAACACAACTATGAATTTAAGTTCCAACGTTTCCTCGGGGCTCCATGTCCTTCCAGACCTAAAAGGGTATTTGGTTATTGTGAATGGATACGTTGTGCCAATTTTGGCAATCGTCGTTTTGATTGCAAATGTGATAGTTATACTAGTGTTGAGAAGACAGCAGACCTATGGAGCGAGTCAAGCAGGTTTGGTAAGTGTTGCCATTTCTGACACTTTAACATTGTTATTGCCTGCACCATTTTATTTCTACCAGTATGCCTTACATCATTACTATGTCGATTATGTTTTATGTGAACCGGTGGACTGGATTTCTATCTACCTACCAACAATCACTCACACTGCTTCAATATGGCTGACGGTACTTCTAACTGCACAGAGATACTTGTATGTATGTCATCCTTTTGTAGCTCGTGAATTATGTACGCTTCGGAATACAACGATATCTATCGCTATCACATATGTCATTGCCTGTTTAACACATCTAGTACGAGCCTTTGTGATCGATTACTATCAGTTTGACTATTTCGACCCCACACGAAACTCAAGTGCAACGACATGTGACCGTGGTTACAAAGAATGGCTAGACCCGGATACTTACATGGGAGTCTATATGATGATACGTATTGTTTTGATTCAATTTGTGCCTTGCATTGTGCTGATTGTTCTGAATGTTAGAATTGTCCACGGATTACAGGATGTTGTTAATAAGAAGATGCGTCTACACAATAAGTCGGAAAGCAGCATATCTGCTGTCAAAGAGAACACACGAGTGACTATAATGATAGTGTTTATGGCTGCTGTTACTCTGCTCGTAGAGCTTCCAAGCGGTATAATATTGAGCTTTTACGTGTCGCCTTACATTACTAATGTAGAAGTGTTCGATGTGAATACATTAAACAGCATGCAAATCATTGCTAACCTTGTCATCATTTTTTCATATCCGATGAACTTTTTTATTTACTGTAGTATGAGTGCAGAATTTAAGCAAACGTTATATGAACTCTGTTTCGGATGTTGTAATTCAAGGAAGAAGAATGGAAACTTAGGAAATAACTCAACTCATCATTACGAACTTACGGCAAATAATATTTGAGCACTGTCAAATAAACGGTTTTAATTACAATGCTTTCATAGAAAATGGTTCAGTTTTATACTATCATAGATTTTACATTCATTAAAGCAAGAATATAGGCAAACATATATTTAAAGTTATAGTGTAAATGTGATATTATTATTGATAAGAAACTGGACATTATTGATACAAGACCAGGTATGATTAATATTTTTTTTCAAAATATGTATTATGAATTATAGTAAAAATACTTAATTATTACTCTTTGTTATTTGTTTAGGTTCAAGTATGTAAGAAAAAATTAATGATACACTGAAAGAGTTGAAAATGAACTGACCTGACGTGACTTTAAGAACTATTACCTATTATGCATGTCTGTTTGTTTTGTTCACACATCGTTGTCAGTTTAATGGAATTTCATATGACTGTCTTACAGGTGAGAGGTTAAGCTAGTTTTAAAACCAGGTTTAACCAACCATTTTCCATTCCACATAAGAAAATGCCTGTACCAAGTCAGGAATATGACAGTTGCTGTCCATAAGTTTGATTTTGCCATTTGATTAGAACTTCCGTTTTGAGTTTTCCTCGGAGTTCAAGATTTTTGTGATTTTACTTTTTATACATACAATTAACCGCTTTATTCCTCTATCAGATTTAAGTGCATTTAAAAAAAAATCGTGTTCCAAAAGTCAAAAAAGATCAATCTTTAAATCAACTTTAAGATTTCACTTTTCAAAATATTCATGGCACCGGACGCGCATTTTTACAATTAATGCGTCTTCAGTGCACTCAAGACAAACATGTTTGAATATCAAAATCCCAATATATACTTTAAAAGAAAAAGCTAAAGATACCAAGGTATATCCAAGACTAAAAGTTAAAAGAAAATGACGACGGTATTACAAAACGAAATACCAAGATGCAAGAAGTAAACTAAAAAAAAAACACTACATAGAAAACTAAAGTCGGAGCGACATAAACGTCACTAAAACTGTCTGTGATCTTAGCTGCTCCAGAAGGGTAAGCAGATACCACACCATTAGTGGCATCAGTCATGAAGTGCTGATAAAACCAAACAGACAATTGACTATAACAATCCAGACAAGGAATCCGAGCTATGCATTAGAGAAGAGAGAGCTTCTTAATTTAAAATAATTTTCAAAATTGTATGATAGAAAATTTCAATAAATAATATTCGTATATCTAAACCAGTACCGGAGTGGTTTTTTTTTGTGAAAGAACATGCTATTCCTTGTAAATTAAAGCCAATCTTGTCAAAATGCTGACATATTTTCGACAATTTAACAAACAAGTACATATGTATCTTTATACTTAAAATCAGCATGCTTAGTTTTACAGAAATGTAGAGTATTCAACAATTACTTAGGTTGAGTCGGTGTGTTTTGTAAAATCATCACAACAGATACAATGAAGTAAATTGGATTTCATTAATTGCTTTACCTAATTATATAAAGCTCTGTAATTACAAAACTTCACAAAGGACTCCAAAAATGAAGGACGACGCAAACTAAGACATCAGTTAATCAGTTCCTTGAATTCAAAGAGGAAAAGTTATTCAAAAGGTCATTTACTATTAATTATTGGATTAAAAGGTGGTATTCGTTTATTAAATGATCAGTTGTTTGTATTTATTTTTTTTCGTCATAACATACAGGCAAATAATAAAATCTAATGATCAGGTCGGGGTTAAATATATGTAGAATCATCTGAACAACACTTTCGTTTGCCTCATGTATATAAATAATAGGATTTGTATAGATGAACGAGTCTTATTTGTATGTCGATTTCGACTTTCTCCAACTCTAATTTAAACAAATTTCCATCAGTTGCTTTAACCAGATACTAGTATTTGTTATATATGCTGTGTACAAGTTATCATTTTGTACAAATTATAATTTGTACAAAAAAAATTGTACAAATTATAATTTGTATTTTGACTTTGTACAAATTGTAATTTGTACAAAAATTGCCAGAACAAATTACAATTTGTACAAAATTTGATGAAAATTCACTTATAACTTGTACAATATTTTATAATATATATTTTGATGAAAAAGACATTGATATACACAACAGAATTGCTAATTAATGACCACACAATTCACCATATTTATCAAATACTAAATTAATTCTGTAGCTTTCGTTTGAGATGGCATCGGGAATGCAACACAATATCTTTTGACTTTCACATTTTTACAATTAAAAGTACTTGCCTATGCATTTATGAAAGAAACCCCTGACAACCTATTTTTTAAAGGCTGCTTAACTGCGATACATAGCGAAAGTTGAAGCACGAGAACAGTTACTGTGAATAAAATATGTCTTTCATAGCTTGAATTTAACTATGAGACATAGATATCCTGTTCAAATTTATACAGTTTTTCTGATTTGGTAATCAAAATCTCCAGATTCAACAATTACGCCTTAAATATATCGAGGACAGGTTTGGACACGATCATACTGAGGAATATGTATAATGACATAAACCCCAAACAACAAGTTATGATAGTTACTGGTTGTTTTCTTGGTGTGATACTAGTCTTGGGTCTATTGTCCACACAGTTCACACTTCCTTGCAAGAATGATCGGTGTTTCAATATCAGTATCGTTCCCAATTTTACTATGAGCCCATTACGCTTGTCCTTGGGGTACACATACTTCTTCTTTTGTCTATCATTCCATGTTAGATTTAGAATGTTTTGCAAAAATTTCTCCTTGTGATCAACAATGCCATCGATGTTTACACTATTACATCAATTGAGTAAATGACTGAACATGTAAAAGAGTGTAAATAATAAGTTCTAGGATATAGAGCTTTAGCAACTTATTAAAATAATTGACCCCAAAGTACTTAGCTGTTGCAAAGTGTTTAAGAAGAGATAAATGTGAAAGTCATATGATGCAATTTCTGATGCCAGAATTCAATCACCCGCCCAAACTAATCATAAAGAACAATTTTATACTTTGTAAATAAGATGTACTGTTTAATACCAATGGTGTGTATCAATGCTTTTTTCATCAAAATCCATGTTATGAATTATTGTACAAGTTATAAGTGATTTTTTGTCAAATATTGTACAAATTGTAATTGTACAGGCACTTTTTGTACAAATTACAATTTGTACAAAGTCAAAATACAAATTATAATTTGTACATTTTTTTTTTGTACAAATTGTAATTTGTACAAAATATTAACTTGTACACAACATATATATATATATATATATATATATATGAAAAAAATTGAAAACAACACATTTATTAATTCTATGCGTCCGAAGCGCTTTTCTGGATTTACCTTCAACAGGAACGCTCAAAACCAAACCTTTGAAATCCGAAGATGTATAAGTACCAAAACTGTTGACGAGCTATAATATTTATGATAAAAATGCCCAAAATAAATAGCCAAATCCATTTAAAGTCAACTTTGCCTGAGGAACCTTAGTTTCTTATTAATTTCAAAATTTATAAACGGACAATTTTAGTAAGGTTTGTTAAATCATTTCAGTACCGAAGTACAGACTACTGAGCTGATGATACCCTCGGAGATTGATTTATGGACTGCGTAATAAGGGAAATTATTTAAAAAATATTAACACAATGTTACTTAGTAAGGGGTAAGGGATCCTTTTTTAAATTTACTATCATGTTACGTAATTAACCATTTATATTTTAAGAAAGGTGGCATCTGAAATAGTTTCCAGTTTAGAAACTGTACTGAATTCTTTTGAATATTTTCATTTTTACAGAAGCCACATAAAAATTAAAAGCCAAGATCACGGATTGGGAATCCGAGATTACGAATTCATTTTATAGTTGATTGATATGAATATAGTTAATCAGTGCATTTATATTATTGTAAAAGCTCTCACATAAATCTGTAAAATTCTTTAACATAAATTCTTATAAAATATGTATATATTTTCTTATCTTTGCTTACCAGAGTCAAAAATAGAATTTGTATTCAATTTAAAAATATTTTGCGCAAATATACCGGCACAATCGATCGCTCATACCCATAGGCCAAATTATCAGCCAGTAGGCAAGTATAGGAATTTGGTATCGACAATAAGATTTTCACTTGAAAACAGTTTTGCTGTTAAACTAGAAAGGACCACATATTAATTATGTATTTACAAAACCAAGACTATCTAGTATTTAGTCTTTAGTCAATTTAATTTCGTTTATTAATTAATTTTGGTGTAATTATTGATGAAATATGGTATATTTCAATCATCAATGTTGGATTGTATTACATTTTGTTTTAAATTTGCATGCTTTAACTCAAACTTCGGTACAATTCTTAGTTTGTATATAGCGTAAATTTTCTCTTTCTTGTTCGTCTCATTGACGACTTGAACCACATCTCCATACTTCTATATGTATGGCTCCTTTATTATTTTTGTCCTAGATTAGGAGTTTTATATATTATGTCACATTTATAGTCTTTTCTGGTCAAATGTCTCTTAATCATCTTAATCTATACATTCTACTTTTACTTAATTTACAGACATAAGGCTTTTGCTTTAGAGAATTGATATAAACTCGGTTATGACGTATTTCAGTGACAGCCGCGCATAGAACTCACATTTATTTTTCTAAAGGCTGTCCGATATATGAAATCAAATTCGATAGGTATTGTCCGATTTTCAATCAACCCCTTCATCAAATTATATATATATACTCAATTATTTGACACAGTAAGCCCTAGCTATTCTCCATACTAAATAGTCTTGTAAAATAATTTTATTTAAGTGCAAATAACATCTTACTGATCATTGCAAAACTACCTTTGTTTGGTTTCTGGTATTGACCTTCTCAGTTGTACGTGTCCATCGTCTAATAAATCATCTTATAGTGGAACTCAATGAGTGATTACTTAGGAATAAATCTGATATAATGGAAAATAATTATACCGACAAACCAGTCCATGCCACACCGACTTTTTACTTTATCAGAGTAGATATATGGAATGTAACATTAACAATACAAGTATTCTTGGACAATCAGTAGAAGAGATTGCGTCTAACCATCATTTATCTTCTGTGTTTTAACCCTACGCTAGGTACAATTATGACATAATATAATTTTGAATGCAACTATAAACCCTTCTGTACTTCTGTAAAGAAAACAACTTTTTCACATTCTGCTAACCAATATTTTGTTTTTATATTTTAATGATTCGCCAAATGTACTTTTTGAGTCTTCATATTACGGTCTTCATATTTCGAGGAATGACTAAAAATTCAATAATTTCTTCCTCAATTATAGTTTGGTTTAAACAATTTTAAATATTTTCCCGACATTTGTTTTTATATAACATGCCATCATGCAATGGTTAAGCTGTTGCAAGCGTGTTTAAGTCGATCAATTAACATCCAAAGATTCTGTAGAAGATATTTTTCAAATTTCTAAGTATAACGTTAACATAAAGTAAGCTGTCCCACTTTGGTATTTGTGTCGTATTCGATACATGGAAGACCAATATTTTAGTAGAGAGTTTACAACAACTTCGTATGCGCGTATATAAAGTCTCAAACAAAAAAGTGTGTCTTTCACTGTTGTGTTCGATGTGTGAAAGTGAATCATTAAATGATTCTGTATTATTTCGTGCAATATATTACAAAATAGATATAGGAAGATGTGGTGTGAGTGCCAATGAGACAACTCTCCATCCAAATAACAATTTATAAAAGTAAACCATTATAGGTCAATGTACGTCCTTCAACACGGAGCCTTGGCTCACACCGCACAACAAGCTATAAAGGGTCCCAAAATTAGTAGTGTAAAACCATTCAAACGGAAAAACCAAAGGTCTAATCTATATAAAATACGAGAAACGAGAAACATGTATAAATTACATAAACAAACGACAACTACTGTACATCAGATTCCTGACTTAGGACAGGTGCAAACATTTGCAGCAGGATTAAACGTTTTAATGGTACCAAACCTTCTGCCTTTTTCTGAAACAATAGCATAACATCACAAAATAGAAAAGCACACGATAAAATATCAATTGGAAGGCTTAACTCAATCAAATAAAGGGCTGCGCTTTAGCGCATGATACGCCTGTTGTTTGAAAGACGACGGGCGTATAAAAATGGCAATAAAGACAACAATGACAATGAGGAGCAGCAAGAAGATAACAGGGAAAGTGAAGATGGTGAAAGTGACTCTACTGAAAGTTATGATCTAAATGAAGAAGTAGGTGATGAAAGTAAGGATTTCATTGACGACGGGCGTATAAAAATGGCAAAAAAGACTATAATGACAATGAGGAGCAGCCAGAAGATATCAGGGAAAGTGAAGATGGTGAAAGTGACTCTACTGAAAGTTATGATCTAAATGAGGAAGTAGGTGATGAAAGTAAGGATTTCATTGATGATGAAGATAAAGGTTTCATTGATGATGAGGAGGCCTCTTCTGAGAATGAAAATGAGGATTTTTCTGATGATGAGGACAGTGATTAAGTGAAGAAGACACTGATGATTAAACCTAGTTCAGCTTTTCAATATTTAGCATAAAAAACAAATATCATTAACATTGGCATATAACATAGAAGTCTTCAATGCAATATAAGGAAAGTGATATATGATTATGGGTTTTAGTAATTCTATGGCTGATTTTCAAATTTTATAGTAGTTTGAAAGAAGGTAATTTTCTTGGGGCATATTGATCATAGTTAGATTCTGTTGAACATAGTAAGGAATCCATACTAAATTATACAAAGATGTATGCAAAAGTTGTTCAAATGGTGCTTAATATGGTGGATAATGATTATTACCTTTTTATTGTTTAGAATATTCACAAGATGATTATATTGATAAATGTTTAGGAGACTTGATTTCCTTATTTTTTTTCATAAAATGACACCCTTTAACATTTAAGGAATATTTAGTCACATGTTAGGATTTTCATGTTGTCACTTGTTCACTTATTATGTGCTATTGTAGACTAGTTATGTTTTATAACATTTTTTATTGCGCTCAACCCTTCCACCGAAACCGAACTCTATAAAAAAGCTGCAATGCTAAGGTATCATTTGTGATTTCAATTGCAACCAATTTTAACAAGAGTAAAACATCCTATATGCAAAAACAGTATTTGATTTTTATCCATAGCTTAGATAGTAAAAATGTTATCATAAAATGATATATGCCTCAGGGAACAGTTAGTATCTCAGGGACTGCTAATGTGCTCTCATCCTTGCAACCATTCAATAATAGTACAAACGTATGACATTCATGGAACCTATTTTTTTACAAGAAATTTAATGTTTTAAATTGAACTAAAGATTTTACAAATTTTATGTTTTCATCAGATTTTATTAAGTATTATTTGTTACATCAATAGATATAAACAATTCACCAAAGTTTCATGGACATTGGTGAAAGCCTTTTTGAGTTATTGTCCGAAGTGTTAAAAATCCCCCTTTTTTATGAATAAAGCCCCATTAATCCTAAACTTAAAATCTGAAATTTATAAAAATTGAAAGGGAGCTTACATCAATAGATATAAACAATTCACCAAAGTTTCATGGACATTGGTGAAAGCCTTTTTGAGTTATTGTCCGAAGTGTTGAAAATCCCCCCTTTTTTATGAATAAAGCCCTATAAATCCAAAACTTAAAATCTGAAATTAAAAAAAAAAACGAAAGGGAGCTTACGTCAATAGATGTAAACAATTCACTTAAGTTTCATGGAAATTGGTGAAAGTGTTTTTGAGTTATTGTCCGAAATGTGGACGACGGACGGACAGACGGACGGACGGACGGATGGACAACGGTATACCATAATACGTCCCGTCTAATAGACGGGCGTATAAAAACGTAAATTAACACAAAATGTATGTTTAAACGTGCACCGATTAGTTAGCATATTCTTTCAAATATTTATGCTGTGGGATCTTTGTTTTAACCTCATATCTCAGTACTTTTACCTAATACATTTAGCTACAGAAACTGAATAATTATTAAGAAGTAAAATAAAACAGATATAGCTGAGTGACTATTTTATTTTTTTACCTTTGAATAAAAAAAAAATAATATTATAAGCAATTTTGTTAATTTTTCATGAAATAAGAACCAACTGTTTGAATATAATACGTAAAAGTGAGGTGAGACGGTTGAAGTGTAACATGAAGATTTAAAACCGAGAAAACATGTCTCAAAGTATTATCGTGTCGCTTAGCCAAAATCGTGATGGTGACTTCTTCATTTTGAATCATTCTTCCTCCATATCTGTTAGGCAATTTTGCTTTTGCGTATTCAGCACACCCGTAATAATGTATTCCGCTAATGTAGACGTACGGGCCCTAGGCGTATCAATTACGATATCATAAGGGCATACGATACAGGGTACAGGGGAAGTTATGACGTTACTAACGTAATGTTTTTTCGCGACGTCAAACTATGACTTATCAGAAAAAGATTCTGTTTTCAACTGATTTTTATCATACAAACTTATTTAACTTGAAAACGAGTTCATGGACCCTCTTTTTTAAAATGCCATTTGGTTTGATTTAAGAAGATTATGTGTGCCAATTTTCATGAAAACGTAAATAGTGCAATTTTTTTAAATTTGATATACAGCCAAAAAAATATATTTTTTCTACATTCGTGAACATTTAATAACTATTAGTTATTTGAAAAACAAATTGGTTTTATATAAAACAGAATTTACGAATAGATTAACAAAAACAGGTTTTTTTTTATCGTTTAAAACAAAAAAGTTATCTATTTCTGTCGAAAGGAAAAATACATCCACAAATCCGAATTGTGGGCAAATATAAAAAATTTCTACCTCATTTTACTGAAAAAAGGTAGCAAACGAAGGTATAATTTTTTACATATTTGATTTAATGAGGCAAAAATAGCCTATATACAAATTGTCAGAAAAATTTCAATATGGGATCAAAACTGTATCGTATGCCCTTAAGTAAACGACATACCTTGGGAGGTGGATATGTCGCATGTTCTACTAAAAAATGGGAAGTTCACACTGTAGAAACTGTAACACCTTTTACGCGTTATAATTTAAGATTTCATATCGGTTTCAATTCCAAGAAAAATATCAACACACGAAACATACATTCTAGTTTTACCAATCTCCCAAATGTTATGTAAACGTTTTGTCATGATACATGAGATGAAACGATGCACTAGTATGCGTCACCGTAAGTCTATTATATAACATAACTCAACCATATTTGAACCGTGTTTTTCTATTTTACTTCTTCAGAATATTTTGAACGAATTCTGCATCATACGAATACTCAAAAACAAGTCGACCATAGCATATACAAATATCAACCATTCGAATTTCGACTACAGTATAAGTTGAAATATAATTCCAACGAACGCGACAAATATGTTATCGATTTTTGTTAGAGTTAGTAAGATTCTTTTCAGAGTATGAATTCTTGTCATCTTGAACAAGGAACTTGTGTTTTTGGTTTCCATTTTTGTAAAGTAAAACTCATTATTCAATGAAGATATGTATTCGATCTTTCAAAAGTAAAATAACAAAAAGACCGAACTCCTAGGAGAACCTCAAAAGGAAAGTTCGCAATCAAATGGCAAAATCAATTAAAGCTCCACCACACCAAACGAATGGATAACCACCATTATCTTCCTGACTTGCTATAGGCATTTTCTTATGTAGAAATTTGTTGATTTAACCTTGTGTTATAGCTAGCAAAATCTCTTACTTGTCTGGCAGTCGCATAAGACTCCGTTACATTGACAACGATGTGTAAACAAAACAACAACAAAAATATTCGTTCAGTGTATGTTCACTTGTTTTGTTAATATGTGCATTTTGATTGAGTTTAGCCATTTCAATTGATATTTTATAATGTGTGTTTCTTTGTTTTGATGTTACGCTATTGTTTGTGGTAAAGGTAATGGTTCGCCTCTATTAAAACATAAAATCCCGCTGCATATATTTGCACCTGTCCTATGTCAGGAACCTGTCCTATGTTCAGTTGTTGTCGTTTGTTGGTGTTGTTCATACGTGTTTCTCGTTTTTCTTTTTTATACAGTTATATTAGACCGTTGGTTTTCCTGTGTAACTGGTTTGAAAGTAGTCATTTTTGTTGGCCCTTTATAGCTTGCTGTTTGGTGTCAGCCAAAAAATCTTTTACCGGAAATAATTATATTTACCAAAACAATGTTGACAAGACAATACACCTCTAATTTTGTATTGTAGAAAACTTGTATGTTGATTTGTTTGAGATTTTGAATTAGATGTTTTGAATGTTTAAGAACTGGTATCTGAATGATAACACGCGTTGAATTTACCTTATCACAATATTTTTAAAGATCCCCAAAACATATTCCGTCACGTGACAGGGGAGTTTGACTCTAAACTTTTCCCCCATTGAATCCAGATCTATGATTGTCAGTTTTCCTACCGGAGGTTGGTGGTTATCTCCGGACACTTCGCCATTTACAGGAATAAAAGCAAACCGTCATAAAATAGCACAAAATAGCTGAAAGTGCCGTAAACACTAATCAAATAATCAACCTATTTATACAAATAGAAGAAAAAATTTTGAAAAAATTTTAGTCTTTGATATATTTCTTCCGATTGAAATTACTAAGATGGAAGATAAAAGTGTTATTGAGCTTTTATAAGATCAAATTTAAATAATTACAACAAAACAAAATTGTTTGATAAAAAATAATCAAAGATATGCTTTTGACCTAACTATTTAATTAAAAGTGTCTTGCTTAATGATTGATTGATGGTGTTTAACAATCAGTTGTCCTGTTGTATATGATTGGGTTTCTTTAAAATCTAATAAATCTTTAGTTTTCTGTGTATTATTTTGTGGAATGTTTCTTCTTTTCTTTGTGTAATGACGTTATCTCTTTCTTTGCCCCCCCCCCCCCCCCCCCAATTTCAGTTTAAAGTCTCCTTCCTGTTTTGGTTTTGAAAGTAACGTTATCGTTTGTTGAAATTTGACAGCATGTGTTTATCCTCTAACCATTCATCGCCGTCTACAGTAAAACATTTGATTTCATATGCATACATAATTCAATTAACTAAACGAAAATATGAGATGTGGTATGACTGCCTACGAGACAACCATTCACAAAATAACAAAGATGTAAACAACTACAGGTCAGCGATTTTTTATAATATATTTCTTCTGTTGAGAGATTGCCTGTATTGTCGTCACCTCGTCATTTATCCTAAATCTTTCCAGTCGATTTATCAAAATTAATTTCATTGACATTCTTCATTGGCACTATGATACAATCACGTCAGTTCGTTTTATTCTAAAAGGATATGCCAACATTGTTAATAGATACAGACAGACGTATAAATGTACATGCATTCAGTCTTAATCATTTCGTTTGATGATTTACGAAATCATTCTATTCTAGTTAAGTACTAATCACCTTGCTGTCACGTTTGTGTACTTGGCGCTTAATATAAGTACATTTTTTCATTGCATTATTATTCCAATCTGTCAGTGACCAAATAAGCTGTTTCATTTTGAATAAAGACAATCCCATTTAAGACTCTGAAAACTTTAATCATGTCGCTTTTACATAAGCCACCTCCCCTCCCCTCTGTAGTTAGGGTATAAAGAAATAAAAATGTCTATACGTTATATATATATATATATATATATATGTTCGATAAATGTTTCCTTTGTAGATATTTTAACATATCAGTGGAAGGAGCAGGTCATTTCAGTTTTTTAAACACCACCTAAAAAATAAGTTATCATTTAGTAACATATGAAGTCGGACAGATAAATTGAACTTAACAATTAAAATAGATTAGCTTGCACATGTGACATTGAACAGTAGTTTGTATAGATATATTGTATATACGTACTATTCGCCATGTTCGATGTTACCAGGGAATTAATTACTGGTACTCTGGTAGTATATATTCACACCATGTCTATTCACTGACATTTGTACTTGTAATATTAGAAATTGATATTTATCTTTATCTAGTTGATTGCTAAAGATATCTTTAATTCAGATGATAAGATCAAAGCTATAATTATTTATTTGAGAAGGATAAATTAGCTGATAGATACACAATCTAGAGATAAATCCATAAAAAGATTATCTTACATTGAACTTATCATAATACTATTTATTTTGAAACATTCGTTTTGTAGGCGAATTTACAAAGCAATATGTTTGAACGATAACAAAATTATTCCCATTCTGTGCATGATAAAAAGCGTTTCCTGAAAGGAACGAAACAGCATTTTTCGATTGACATATTATTTAGTGCCTTGAAGACTGTACGTTGACCATAAGACTTCGCTCTAGCAGGGATGATACCAGGTATATATGTTTAGTCAGATACTAAGTTTATGAACATGCGGTGATCACTAGACTCCTTCCAACAAGACAAATGGACATTCAATCTGTAAACATGTTTTTGTATTTTTGTTTAGGGTGTATTCAAATATTATTAACATCATAACTTAGTACGTGTACCCTATAGCTACATAAGAGTTCAAAACAACAGAAGTGAAATAAAACTGCTACAGTCGAGGTATTTTTACCTTTTGAATAAAACTATATATTTTTACAAAAAAAAATTTAAACAATTTATTTGTTTTAGATAACAGCCCACAGTAACATACCGAGTTTGAATAACGTATTCGGTTAATTAAAAGTCAGACAATAAAACTTTAAATTGAAGCTCTAAGACCACAAAACATGTTTCTTGTTTGCATAGAAAGAGGTGTATCGTGTCAAAAAATCAAATAGTGTTGTTGACCGTTAAACTAATGCCGTTTTGATTAAAGCCTTTCTTTTTTCAAAACCCATCTACACAAGTCTTTTTGCGTTATTAGAAAGCTTGAAGAAGGAAGTAGGTAGACTGTGAACATGCATCAAGTGCGATATGTTCAGTAAGTAAAATACGATAGGGAAGGGGTATGTTATAACTGCGAAATGGGAATGATTATAGTCGTCAATAAAATCTATATACATGTGTGGAGCAGACCTTTCACTGGTATACTTCACACTGGGATAGGTGAGATACAATCATTAACTGAAATGGGGGTTTCTATCATTATATCTGATCGTAGAAATAAGAAACTTGACAAATTGTATTTTTCTGGGGTCATTTTCTTTTTAAAAATGTTTTGTATGAATTCGACATCATATT